>NC_041384.1:2593728-2600388 GCF_002162155.2 Triticum dicoccoides | reverse complement strand
TTCGGCCCAGTCGCGTCCCTAGAAGCCCCCATTTCATCGTCTCGGGCCGATTTTGGCGCTGGCGGACCCAGGCCGAACCCGGCGCGCTGGGGCCGCCCAGGGGCGCTGGGAGAAACATTTTTTGGCGCGAAATGAAATGGGCCCGCCGAGTCAGCGACTCGCCATCTGCGTCGTCCTCATCGCCTCGATTCCTGCAGGAATCAATGCCAAGGCTGCCGCGCTATCGCGCCGGTCAGCCTTCCATTGATGCCTCACGGGCTGCGCAGTGAGGCCGCGATGACGCACGTCCCGCCCTCTCCCGCCATGCGGCACATGGCAGCAGCCCTCTCACCGCCCACCCACGGCTATAGAAGCCGACCTCCCTTGCCATTGAACGCACAAGCCCTCGCCACCGACACCCCTCGCGTCCCCTCGCGCCGCCGACTTCTTCGATGCCCCTCTCTCCCCCTCTCTCCACCGTCGATAGGCAATGGCCGAGCGCTTCCCAGGCAACGGATGAGGACGAGGCGTGCCTCCTCTACGAGGCCGACTAACCGGCGCCCCCGGACATGCGGCGGGCCGGGCTCGTGGAGGCTGAGCGCCGGTGGCGCCCCAGCGCCCACCAGTGCTGAACAACGCGCCAAGATAGCGCGCATCTAGTTGTCGTTGTCGGAGAAGAAGCGGAACGAGGCGAGGTACGCCGCCGACTGCCACACGCTGTGGACGATGTACTTCCACCGCTGCCACGCCAACCAGGTCGTCTCCACAAACGCCGTCCTGCCCTGCGGCCGCCTCAACTCTGACGGGCGGCGCGAACGGTGGGGCATGCCCGGCCGCACCCTCGAAGCCGTCCACGAGCACATCAAGGCCGGCAATACGCCACGCCTGGAGTACCCAACACTCATGTCCTTTTCTCGCCGCCGCGGTAGTTCCTCGAAGCCGCGGCGAATGGAGACGACGACCTCCTCATCATCGGGCTTGGGCTTTCGTTCCTCCGGTTCATCGACGCTCCACCCCATCAAGCCAGAGCCGCAGGAGACGCCACTTGGGCACTGCACCCGCGGCGGCGCCCTCGTCATCAACGAGGGCGGCCGCCCCTCTCCTTCTTCCTACTGCCTCGTCAGGCCGAAGACCGAGCTGGGTTTGCTCTCCGTGAAGGAGCACAAGGCCATGGCCGCCGAGGACGAGACCGCCCTCAAGTGGGCGAAGGCGGAATACGTCCGTGAGAAGATGGAGCGGCCAGCATCGGGCCTTCGAGGAGATCAAAGCTCGGCGCCCCGAACGCGAGGAGGGCGGCGTCGTCATCCTCGACAGCGACGACGAGGGGCGCACGGGCCGTCCAACCCCTCGGGAATCGGCAACGCTGGTCAGGGGTGCAGCAGGGACGGCGGTGGCGACGATAACAACGACGACGACGGCGGCGGCGTCAACTACACCCGGTTCTATAAGCTCCTCGGCTTGTAGAAGGCGGGCGGCGGTGTAGTAATGTCGTTTTTAGTTAGTTTTAGTTTATGTTTTTAAGTTTTTGTCTAAATATGAATAGAAACCCTCGAGTTTGGACGAATTTTGTGTCGTGTTTGGCCGATTTCATTTTCAAAAAAGGGCTTCTGGGGCGACCTGGGGGCGGCGGCTGGGTACCTGATCGCCCCCACGCCGAAGTTACCGCCGATTCACCCCCAGACGGTGCTTTTTTCTAGCCCCTGGAGGGGCGAACGGCTTGAGATGCTCTAAACAAGATGATGCGTCATGGGGATCCTCCGTTGGAGAAGATGGGGAGATATTTGCAGGTCAGCTCGGCTTCCACTGTGGCTTTCACTCTCTAGCCTACTGCTGGCCATGGGTGAGATGTTTATAGATGGAAGCGAACCACTTGCTAAGGTCCACCCACCGATATAGCAAATCACGAGGAACACGATCCCAGAAGGACGTCGAGGTACATCATGCCTACAGAGGTGGTGACAGCTTGGTGGTCATTCTTGTCGATATCATGCATTTGTTGATCCTTATTCTGTTATGGAAAGGTCAAAAGCATGGCAAAACCACATCTCAACTATATATGTTTCCACTACTAAAAATCCACATTACAACCCTGAACTATAAGCTTGTTTTAGAATTAAACCCCAAATTTCAAAACCGGTCATCCTACACCGTGCTTTTGACCCTGAACTAATCACGCGGTCTAAAAATCAACCCTCCTCACGGTTTTCACTAAGTCAGGTGGTTTTGATCGAGTTGACCACTGACTAGGTAGTGTCAGTCATGGATGGCGTCCCAAGGCAGGGGATACCTGGGTTGCGGCCAGATCCAGGGTGGAACAACGGCGAAGTACAAGGCAACTGGGTGGAGAACTGGAGGTCCGGCAAGAACTGGCTAGCGGCCAGAGTGGTATAGCGGCAGCGGCGATCTTGATGTGTATGGATACAAAGCAAGGGGAAGGGACCGAGTGGGGAAAAGGGATCTGGAAAAGGGGTTTTGAGTGGGCATGGTGTGTCGGAGTCTTTCGTAGCGGGCATCTAGACTCCCCAAAACCTCCCACGAGGTTGTTTTTGATTTGTAGGAATTCAAACATTTGAACCAGTTTGCGGACATTTGATGCACGATGTTGGATAACAAGTGTTTGGACCTTAATGTCTGAATGTTTAGAGGCGTTTTGAAGCACGGCATTGAAGTTGCCCTTATCATGGCCTGGGGTGAAGAAAATCTTTCCTTTTCTGAGACAAAGACTATGTACACTAACAAATTTTACTCTAAAAAATTCGAGAAAAGTCTTGAGATTTCATGCATACTATTTGAGGGATACGACTATGTACACTAACTGAGTTGCAAAAAAAAATGTACACTAACAAATGAGCCCTCAGACTCTCGGATACGCATCAGCGGACGTATAGGAATGAAATTAGCCCATCGTGGTTATAAATATCTAACCTTAGACTTAGGGGAAGACCGTTGGTAGTACAAACTAAAGTATATATACAGTACAGTACGAAGATTGGGTAGCTGGTTCCCACAGGATAAGAAGATTGAAAGTAAGATAGTAGTAACACAAAGTTTCTTCGTAGCTTAGGCTACATGGAACCTCTTATCCTCAACCCTCCAGCCTTATTGTGAGATCCGTACTCTCCAACTAACTAACAACAAGAAGATTTCTCTTTTTTGTTTCTCGAAAATGAAACAATATATGAACTTCAAACTTTGCAGACCGAACAAACATTAGACATCAATGTGTGAAAAAACTTTCAGATTTTTTGATCTGATATAAATATACAAAATGAGATTTTCTTTGAATAAAAATATTATTTCAAGTATTTAAAATGCATGAAAAAATCTGAAAGTTTTTTTCCTATATTGTAGTTAGAATGTGTTGTTGTTCTGCAAAATTTGAAGTTCATATGTTGTGTCATTTAGGAGAAACAAAAAAGACAAATGTGTTTGCACGGATCTTGATGCATAAATGGATGCCAAAGATAAGGGATACACACGAGTTAGCTAATTAAAGTTTAAGGCTGAGATCAAGCTGCTGCTGCATCTGCTTCTCGCCGTCGTCGTCAAGGCGCGCCTTTGGCCATCTCGCTGGCGCCATTGCCACCGTGGTGGCCGGCCGGTCGTCGTGGTCGGATTGGAGGTAGAGGTGTGCGTTCCAGCTGCCGATCCTCTGCTTCCTATGCGCGTTCTGGTGGCCGCCCAGCGCCTGCGACTTGAGGAACTTCTTCTCGCAGAAAAGGCACGAGAACAGCCGCCTCGATGATCTCTCTTCGCGGCCGCCACCACCATGGCCATGGCCGTAGCCGCTGTCGCCGGCAGCGGCGTCTGCTGCAGCCGAAGCAGAGGAGGATGGAGGTGCTGGTGGTGGCATGGGGGCCAGCGTCAGGGACAGGTCCATAGATGCTGCTGCGCCATGGGCAGCCTCCATTGAGAGAGATATTTGCAGGAGGCCAGCCCAGCTTCTCGTGTGGCTTTCTTTCACTCTCTAGCCTACGGCTAGTCATGGTGTGGAGTGAGGAGTTTATAGATGGAAGCGTGCCACTTGCTAAATCTGGGAGCCGCACTATTGCGAGGGGCACCAGCCATAGCCAACCACAGAGGAACACCAGCCCATGAGAGGGACGTCGAGGCAGATCATGGCTACAGAGGTAGTAACAGTTTGTTGGTGATTCTTGTCTATCGATCATCGTGGGTTGTTGATCCTTATTCTTTTGTCGACAGGTCAAAAGTGTGGCAAACCTGAACTATGTTTCCACTAGACCAAATATTAAGGCCGGATCAAGCGAATACAATCTTTTAAAACATGGTCTAGGTTTGCGAGGCCGATCGACTCACGACGAAACTTGGATCCTGCTCTTGAGGATGTCGATTTTCGCCTCTCAGCCATGGATTTCAGCTCATGAGAGAGGAATTTTTGCGGCGCAAAGTGTTGCTGTCTTTTCTGTTTTGCTCCTTTTATTTCTCAACAGAACTAAATCATGCCACGGCCTACGCACTCGTTCCGGTTCGTGCCATCCCACATGACCAAGTACTTAGCCAACGACTCCCTACAAATAGTCCGCGGATCGCACACAGCGCGTCTCGTGGGCTTGACTACACACAGAACCAAAGGAAACGCTAACTGAATTAAAGTGCTGCCACGGCAACGATAACGGCTCCATGGCAGCTAAACCAGAAACGCTTCCATGGCACCCAAAACTAGGCTATTCCAACAGAGGATAGGTTCATTAAGATAGCGGGAGTAGCAACAGTGTCAAATTTAACCTCGTTGTCGTCAATGTTTCAGGGTCAACGGTGGCGAGGGAGGTGGTAACTGTGAAATACTTCCTTGATGTGGTTCTTCCAAATCCTTGAGAAAACATTGGTAAACACGACGAAGCTTTGGAGGGGAGGGGGAGGGTACGGCGGCCCTTCATGGAGGTTGCATGAATCGCTACTAGTTGTGATCTATGACAAGGTAATCAGTCCTAAAAGTATAGCCACATCTAACTTTAAATGGGTGTCGCTTGACCAAATAAATTCCACCGAATCAAGATTCCTTTTGGCAAACTTAGTACAAAAAAATTTTGCCGGTGAAATATCGATCAGTGGGTCTATAGTAATGTACCGTAGCGCCATTACCGTGATGAACCAGAAATACATTCACACGCACGTCTAGGCCGGTTATAAGGTAGCACCATCTTCATCATCACTACCATAATAACTCTCTTCTATTTGTCCTCCTCAATCTAGTCGGCACATGTCGGCACACAACAAGGAAACAAACCTAGTTGTAGCCCAACAAAGTACCCCATTGGATTAGGATGTTCACCTTAATAAGTAGCATAAAAACGTTCTTCTCTTTGTCCTCTTCAATCTAGCTAGGGGAATCGAGGGGGCATGGACCGAAGCTAGCTACATGTGCGACATGTCGGCACATAACAAGAAAACCTAAACATGTGCGAGTGCAGACAAAACTAATTATGCTTTTTTGATAAGGAAAACTAATTATGCATACAACATACAACAGGCAACATGATCCTAGCTACACGACGCATGACTAATTAACCTCCCCCATGTACACGAATTGTTGACACGCAGGCGGACATATATACCACTTGTACTTTTCAAATTGTAGACCACACAGAGGTCACCATCAGATTAGGATCTTCTTCAACATCAGTGTCATATAGGTGATATTGCCTTTGTCCTCTTTTTTTTTTGAAAAGGGGGATTCCCCGGCCTCTGCATCAGAACGATGCATACGGCCATCTTATTAACCAAATAAAGAAGTACCAACATGGTTCATTGCCTTTGTCCTCTTGGGGCCAAGGGCACAAACGTTTATTCATGTACCTATGTCGGCACATAACAAGCAAGGCTATACATGGCCAAAACCAGATGCACTGATCAGACGTGTCCTCGTCAGTTCATACGTCCTGGCGAGCTCTCAATATTATTTTATGGCCCGGCCTGTGTGGGCATGCAGGCCATGACAGACACTTCACTTCAGCTGGCATATATACCTATAGATCTGCTCAAGTCTCCGTCAATAGTGTACATCGTACTTTCTCTAAGAGAAACTACCAGCATCCGTCCATTGTGCGTGCAGTGCTCGCTGGATCTTGCCCTCCTGGACATACGACAATGCTGGCTCATTCCATAGTGTACCTCTATCTCAAAATATAAGACTTTTTAGACCCAAAAAAATGTCTTATATTTGTAAACAGAGGGAGTAGTTTATTCTTTATTGACACCGGCAAATGTTCAAGGATCATGTTATCAGACGATACATGCGTGTGGATGTGGAAATTGATTCCATTATATCTCAACTAATTTGGTTGTTGGAATACTAATATTTGGATTGATAGTATGAATACCGAAACTAGAAATATAGTTTGTTTATTGTATTTAATTGTTGTATGGTAAATATAAGTAGTCTAATAGAACGAAAGTTTCCATGCATGGTTGCATGTTGAGATGATTTTTGCATGTTGGCAGAAATAAGTTGGTAGGGATTATGAATTTAGTTATGTAGGAATAACATGATGGAATTTGGGTTATTGTATGGGTGTTAGCTTATTTTTTTATTGTAGTTTAACTCCGATTAACTGTTTGTTTTACTCGTTGTTGCTTTATGGTTCATCTAGGAAAGAGAGGTCATATATAAGTGTCCTCTGTCAGACAAGAACACATCTCAGGGGTACCGCATCTAAAATG
>NC_041384.1:2575848-2593539 GCF_002162155.2 Triticum dicoccoides | reverse complement strand
TTATGACATGCACAATAGTGCAAGATGGCCTCGGTCCTTTCTAAACGAAGCAAAAATATTAATGATAGTTGCTTGATTTGATTTGACGATACTCAACAATAATAAAAGGAAATTTTGAAGGCAGGGAAATAAAAAGAAAGAGTTTTGCCTTCTTTTCTACGAGGAGATGGTCCGATGACGGTAAACATAAAATAGTTTTCTTATTGTACTTAGATATCATCATCTCTTATATGTTTTCTAGTTAGAATTTTGGTCCGGGTATGTGTAAGTTGACTGAATTATTTTAAGTACATATCAACGTCCGTATCCCTCTAAGCTAATATTCTTAACTCATCACACCCTTTCTCATAGAAAGAAAAGAAAATATTCTCGCCATCCCCCGTGAATCTCAACATGGCTCAAGGCATCAACTTAGACGTAACAAATCTTAGACAACATAGATTAAGCAAACCTTTTGAATTTAACCGTTGCATGACTGGAGGAATGTGAATATTTTACTTCTAGAGATAACACTAAAAATAACGTCACTTTTTACACAGGAAAACAATAGAAAAGGATCTTAATGTAGTGGGGCATATGATTCGATAAATTACATGTGAAAAGAGGTTCTAGCTACAAAAGAAAAAGATTATGTTGCATCCATGATATAATGTGGAGAGTGCTTGCTCTTCACTGTATAACATGTTTCTGTTGGCAATTCTAAATCACAGGCAGAGCTAAGAGTAGGTTGCCAACCTAGCACTCTAGATGCCTTAGTTGTGACAAGTAATGATGATGTTTGCAAGGAAATATGGGCAAAGGGTTAATTCTTGATTGTTTAATATATGAAAAGAAAACATTGTGTCAGCACGTCACCTACATCCTGGCCTAATTATTAGTTTCGTATCACCTTGCCTTTTTCGATAAGCGCCGTTTTATAGGTGAAAATAATGATTAGAGGGAGCACTTTTTTTTCATGTGTATAATGGGTTTTTACTGCAAAGTAGTATATTTTCATTTTAATAACTAACGTAGTAATCACAAACATGGTCTGAGATTTGTTTTTCTTAAATGGGGGTTTGTTACATGACATATACTCCCTCCATTTACTATAAAGATGTTCTAACTTTTTTGTAAATTAGATGTATGTACACAGGTTTTAGTGTGTTTGTTCACTCATTTTTGTCCATATGTACTTTGTATTGAAATATCCAAAATATTTTATAACAGTGAACGGAAGGTTTTTCCTATGGGTACATTCAAATTTGCAAATTGGGCAGCATTCTCTCATATATACATACGTACAGTACATACCAGAGATGTCTAGTGCATATAAACACACGCACACACACTAGCTAGTTAAATAGGAGAAAACGTACGTACGCGCTAGCTAAAGCTTAAGACTGAGATCAAGCTGCTTCTCGTCGCCGATCTCAGGATGAGCCGTTGCGGTGTTCGGCGGCCAGGGGTGGTCAGCAGCTGGGAGGTAGAGGCTGGCGCCCCTGTCCTTCCTGTGCGCGTTTTGGTGGCCGCCCAGCGCCTGTGACTTGAGGAACTTCTCGCAGAAGAGGCAGGAGAAGACCTTCCAACCGGCGCCAGCAGGAGGGCTAGAAACGGCATCTCCAGCAGCGTGAAGAGAGCGAGATGGAGCTGCTGGTGGTGGTAACGGTTGTGGCATGGTGCCCAGTGCCAGAGACAGGTCTAGAGAAGCAGGGGGAGCCTGAGCCTCCATCAGTCTGCCGAAGAAGAAGCTAGGGGAAGCTTGGCTGCTCGGTGCCACGGTGTATGGCTTTCACTCTAGCATAGACATAGCGAGCTGAGCTGAGGTGCGGCGCGGGAGGTTTATAGCCAGCTGCACGTAGATGGTGGGTACCTATAGCAGTGCTATGGCGCAGTGCTATGGCGCGCTATTTAAAACCTCTTCTAAACACTATAGCAGTGCTATGACGTGCTATTTAAAATGTTTATTCATGTGCTTGAACAAGTCTCATAGCGTAAGACCTATCTCGAACGCTATAGCGTGCTACTTAAGTTATTGCGGGTGGCACTCCCCATGAGCCATGGCCAGCGACGGAGGAACACGTAGCAGATACAACAGGGCGCGGCCAGGATCCATTGGTGGACATGGATGGATCGTGGCTACAGTTCGGTAGTGATCCATGCATGTCATGTCCGACCTGAGTGCATGATGGTTCAAGGAGTATCTGCATACAGTGATGGCTCATGGCAGGCAGCTAGATTGACGTTGCGCCAGTCACTGCACTGCTTGATGGATGCGTGAATGGAATCCTACCGCTTCCTATATCTGGGAGCCGCATTACTCATGGCGAGCAGCACTGCCTGCCTAGCTAGCGTCCAATAACAGAGGAACATTTGTACGTACGACAACGACGACAGACATCGTGATGTATATTTCCACTAGCCCAAGATTGTTTGCATGTGAGGAGCAAGCAAACACCAGACATGACAGAAAAGAAGCCGGCCGGTGCCGTCGATCAATCATGTCACACTCATTCAGATCATCGGGACCCGGGTGTCTCGTCTAGGCATCGCCAACAAACGCTTCACTTCGCTTGGGGCGCAGAACCGGAAGAAAACCAGTACGTTTGAAAAAAAAATGGGTACGGATGGTGGGGGTGCTCCTTCGATTGATTGTGTTAGGAGTATCGAATCGGAATAGATATTGCAACGAATATCGAATTGTATCACATAAATACAAAGATTAGCTGGGATGATATATTTGCATGCAAAAATAGAAACAACCGTGCTTCCTTGCCCCCTCATATTGGGCATAGATGTATATAAATAGTACTACCTCCGTAAACTAATATAAGAGCGTTTAGAATACTAAAGTAGTAATCTAAACACTCTTATATTAGTTTACAGAGGGAGTACACCCGAACAAAGATGGGGTACCTGTCATCGTTTCTTAGTCTGGTATAGACGATATAGACGAGGGGCAAACATAGCAATTTCTCCGTGGACAAGTATAGGAACCGTTCCCTTGCACCAATCATACTGTCGGTGCTTCTTCTCACGTGCTTCACTACCCATGTGCAGTGTAAGTTGATTTCTACTCCCTCTGTTCCATAATATAAGAACATTTTTGACACTAGTGTAGTTTCAAAAACATTCATATATTATGGGACGGAGGGAGTATTATATTTACTGACAGGTGTTTACGGCCCGCTTTTTTGAGTGATTGTCTATTTGTTTGTTTGTTCGTGAACTATATACTTTGTTTCTAAACAGAGATGGTAGAACAGCTCGACTGCTGCGGGATGGTAGAACAGCTCGAATTAGGGACGCTCTAAATGGCCCAACCAAGTTGGAAGCGGTTGGGTGGCTTCGTTTGTTTATTTCGTCCATTTTTATAGGGTTTTTTTTTCAAAATATTATAAATATAAATGTCTTTAAATTACTTTACTAAGTTTTGGAAGAAAAAAAGGCTGACTGTGTAATACAAAATTTTCACATAATGTAAATAATTGTTCAAGTAATTTCTAAATAAATTTAATTTTATGCAAAAAATCATTCATCATATTCTAAAAATGTACATGCGTCTCAAAAGTATGTTTGTGATTTTTTAAATGTTTATATATCATAAAAGTTTGCTCGCATAATTTCAAAAGAAATGTTTCACAGCAGTCAAATAAAGTTTTTGACATTTCAAAAACGCTCATAACACTTCAAAAACATCACATATTTTTTGAAGTATTCACGGCTTTTTTGAAAAATGCTTCATGCGTGTTGAAAAATTGTTAACCTCCTTCCGCCAATTATGAAGCTTCTAAGTGACAAGCAAATAAGTTTTATCAGAAAAATTGGGTTTGAGAGCTTCTTGTCCATGGAATATCTGGAGGTAAATAAGGGTCATATGCTATGGTTGGTTCATAAAGGCTCTTGAATCTGAAGGAGGCATATCAATTCTAGTGAGGTCGCATGTGAAGTTATTCCTTGGAATCCCTTCAGGTCCAATCCAGGTTGTGAGGGTCTTGATATAGATGATGCTCTCAATTATCCGCTCATAATAAAAGGAGAGCGTAGAATGTGAAAACGTTGTCATTTTTTATATTTTCAAGTCTTTTTTAGAAATGTCATGAACATATTTCAAAATGTTTGAATGAACTGCGTGTGCTATGGTTGGTTTTCTAGAAGTGTCCTCTTTTACATTTATGATCATTTTTTTAAGAAATGTTATGAACATATTTTGAAATATTTGAGTATTTTTGAAGTTCCATGAGAATTCTTTTTAATTGTATGAACATTTTAGTAAACTGCATGAACAAACTTTCGCATTCCATTAATATCCTTTTAATGCACCGTGAACATTTTTCAAAATTATGTAAAGTAAATTCCTATGTAGATATACATTTAAAATGTGAAAAAAACCACTCTCGCGGAAATGAGAGAAAACTGACCCAAAAATCAGAACATTTTTAGTACATGAGAAATCCAAAAAAATCAAAATGTAAAAACAGAAAGAAAATAATGAGCCAAGCGTAGAAGCAAATAAGAAGACACTAATCGACCAACCCTGTATATCTCACTACAAGTGATAAATAGACCCTCCAAGAAATAATGCTAACAAACACTTGGCTTGGGAGCGCCTATGTCTCGCCTGTTGTGAGATGGTAGAACCGCTCGACTTAGGGCCAGCCTAAATGGCCTGCCATAGTTGGAAGTGACTGGTTTGCTTTGTCCTTTTTTCATTTTGATATTTTATTATTTTTCAGAATGGTATCAATATACATATTTTTGTAATTACTTTACTAAGTTTAAAAAAAAAAGACTGACTGTGCATTAAAATAGGCCACATAATGTACATAATTGTTCATGTAATTTGTAAATAATCTTCATTTGATTAAAAAAATTGATTGTATTATAAAATGTACACACATTTAAAAAGTATGTTGGTGATATTAAAAAAAATTATGCAATGTAAAAAATCGCATAACTTTGGAAAAAATCACATGTAGATCACATCTCATCGCCGGCAGGTGCCAGAGCGAAGGCCTATTAGAGAAGAGACCTCCTCAATGCCGCCTTCATTCACCAGTGCACAGGTTTAGCCCGACCATTAGTTTTGTCGCAACGAGGAGATGAAGAAAGGACCGACAGGGCTAGGGACCAAACATCCATGGACCCTAATATGGATGGCGACCGACGCATGACATTTTTTCTTCAGAAACCGCCACCATTTGATCTCACGTCCAACTAAAACTGTGTGGAAAATGGCGTTTGTTTGCTATCCCAAACGGTTGCGAGTTAGCATTGCCCAGCATTCATAACCTACAACAGGAAGTAGTACCTGAGTAGTAGCATCATCAAGAGTGGAATATTCTTCCTCGCAAAAAAAAAAGAGAGAGTGGAATATTCTTGGCGTTACGCCTAGGCTAATAAGGCATTCCCTTGGGAGTGGAGTGTACGCCGGTGCGTTCCCCGTGCGACGGCGTCACGCGTCCTCACACCTGGCCACCCGCCGACGCGTGGGGCCAGCGCGACCCGCTCATAATCTAATCCGATCTACTAATGTAAACCTTCCATTTACGAATTATAAACCTCCCAATCTCTCGCCAGCGCTGCTGCTATTAAATAGTATTAATCAATCAATCCTCTTTGCAGTTTGCTTTTCTCCCATCCCCTCCTCCAACCCCACAACCAAACGCCGCCTCGAACCTTCCTTCCGCGAGCCAAGCGGCGGGGGTTCCGCGAACCGCGGAGGAGATGGGCGAGTACTGCGCCCCGGCGGCGGAGGGGGAGCGGCCGGTGGCGGTGTCCGTGCTGCCGGTGGCGGCGGCGGGCAGGTACCTGTACGGCGACTACGACCGCGGCTCCACCAAGCAGGTCTTCGACAACCTCCACGGCAACATCTCCCTCGACCCCGTGAGCGATTCCACTGCTTCCCCTTCCTCCTGCTCGCTCTTGTTTTGTTGCGGCGGCTCGGCTGGCTGCCTTATCGATTGGTTGGTTGTGGTTGCGTGGTTCGCTCCGGTGGTTTGGGCGAGCAATCCGTCGGTTTCGGGTTGGTCGGCGATTCGATTCGTTTCGGGCCTTAATCTCTGCCCGATTACCTGCTGTTTTTCCTCTTCAGATTTTCGGCTGTATGTTTGTGTTGTTGTGGCGTATCAACTGCTTATTACTAGCCAGGAAGTACTACTGCCCATGTGCCCTTCCGTTTTAAAATTCGGTGCCTGCGCCATGTGCCCGGCAGTGTTTAAAATACATTCGGTGGACCTTTTCCACGCTTGCTTGTGCTAATGTATCACCTGTTTGTGTTTCCTCCACCGGAGAATGGGAATATTGTTGTTGCCTGACCTGAGTATGACCTTGAGAGCGATGGGTATTATAATAGTTATTATGGGGTTAATAATTAAATAAACGTATTATGCTTTGATTGGCCTGTTTATCCATTATTAGTGCTTGGGCTGTAACGTGCGTCCCCCAAGTAATGGAACATGGAGCATGCTACTACCAGTTTAGTGATGATGCACCAAAAGGACTGTTTCAGCATTGCACTTCATGGCTATTTTTGGCTTGGCTACTCTTTGTACTCGTTTATTCTACCTCACTACAGTTACTGCTGTCTGGTGTAGCTGCTGCTCTGCTTATGGCAATTCGTAACGTCCGTCCTAATGTGTCTCCACTAACTAGGTCGTATTCAAGTTACATAATATTGGGTCCCTTTTACTTTCCACCATGGATATTAGTAATCTGCATACCGTTTTCACATTCCAGTATCCTGAATTTGAGTAACTCAGTTCTGATGGCACTAGCATTGGACCATCTTCAGTCTTGCAACCAATTAGTAACAGGATCTCATGCTGCATATATGTATATTCCTTTTATTTAAAACTTAAATGTGTTCAACCACTGAGGATTCTGTTGGGAGTTCTCTTGTGTCCTACAGTATTAAATGATCATTCATAACTGCCCTCATCTTCTTGCTGTTGGCCAAGTGGTTTTCCATTTTGAGCTTCAGTGCTCTGCCATGCGTTACAAGTAGAACACTGCACCTGCTGTTTCTTTTTATGAATGAATAATTGCTTTGTGTAACTTGGATGCGTGGTCAGTCATCAGTCAGTATATAATGATCACACTAATTGTCTATTTCATATATATGGAAAAATAGTTCTACTTTTATTACTAATTTAATTTTCTGTATGTCTACTGAGAAATAGAAGCTTTACATAATTTCTACTCCCAACTATTCATCATCTGTAATAAGAGTCACTTTCTCTGATAGTTTCTGTTCCTTAAGCTATTCACTTTTCTTCAATAACAATTACTTCCTCTGATGTGCAGTTGGCCCGTGAATTTGTGGATACAGAGGAATTTCAGAGGTGACTTGAGTTTTCCCAAATTATTGCTGCACATTTGCCTATTTAACTTTCTAGATGGCCTAATTATGTTTTCATTTCATCCAGGTTGCGGGATCTGAAACAGCTTGGTGAGTTTTCTTCCCTTGCTAGAGAAACCATATTGGGAACTTTGCATTCTGTCTTGCTGGGAGTGTCAGAAATCTAAATGGAGTCCCATATCCTACGTATTTGTGTGTGCTAGTGAACAGTGAAAGTGCTTTGCTACTTCAAATTTGTCAGGCGACCATGGACTTCTTTGTGCAACAGTGTTTACTGTATACTCCCTCCATCTCGATTTACTTGTCGCGGAAATGGATGAATCTAGACGTATTTTATTTATAGATGCATCCATTTCTGCGACAAGTAATTCCGGGCGGAGGGAGTACGATTTAGATGATCTTAAAAAAAATCAAAAATGAAGAGTGTTGTTGGCTTCTTTTATGGGCAATCCAACTCTGATGAAATTTACAGTGCATTGATGTTTGTGTAACATGCTCTGTATGCTTTTCAGGCCTTACATATCTGGTGTTTCCTGGGGCTGTCCACACACGTTTTGAACATTCATTAGGTGTTTATAGACTTGCTGGGGAGGCTATGAACAATCTTCAGAAGTACCAGGTTTGTACCATGGAGCACTGTCTTATATACTGGCAAGTGACAGTTTACTTATAATGCAGAAGCTTATGCATTTTTTTTCACTCAACAGGGAAACGAGCTTGGCATTGACCGCATTGATGTGCAAACTGTGAAACTTGCAGGTTGGTGTTCTCAACCGTGTCTCAACAAGTTTTGCTTGTTAATGATCTTTGTGATAATTCTGTTCAGGTCTCTTACATGACATTGGACATGGCCCCTTCAGTCATCTGTTTGAGCATGAGTTTCTTCCTCGTGTTCATCCAGGATCAACATGGTGATTCTCTTTTCCAACTCCAACATTTTGTTTTAGTTGTCAAGGTGCCACGCGTGTGAGCATATTAACATTGCATGGTTAATGATTATTCATCCACTTGTCTGTCTTTCCATATGCCTGTTAATCTTTTAAAGTTATCTGGAGATTTTGCTTTAACATTTTAATAAATAAAATCTCACTTGCTTATTCAGGTCCCATGAACATATGTCTGCACTGCTTCTGGACAGCATTGTTGATAAACACGCAATAGATATTGAACCTGATTATCTGAAAGTTATCAAGGTAAACTGCATTTCATATAAGAACTTGTGGTGGCACCAACTTAGTTATCATTCCAATTTTGAAGCGATTTTACTTACGTGTCATACAGAATTCAGTTCATTGTGCAACCTGCCATCTCTAGGTAGTACTGTTATAAAAATATGAAATGAAAAACCTGGAGCAGTCAGGCATGATGTTCATTTGTAGGGTATCCTGCATAGCTTGTAATAGTACAGCACAGTCTGCTGTTCTAAGTTATTAAATTCTTACCCTTCTCCTTCAAAAATTTCTACAGGAAATGATAGTTGCAAGCTCTGACGTCTCCACAGCAGAAGTATGTATATTGTTCTCTCCTGCTATTTTAATCACCCATTTCGATTGAAATAGATTGATTAAATGTAGATTGGTTCTTCACAGGGTGTGAAGGAGAAGCGTTTCCTTTACGACATTGTTGCTAATGGGCGCAACGGTATAGATGTTGACAAGTAAGGGCCTTCTTTGTATCGTGCTTCCAAATTTCGTATATAAGTCTACCATTATCTCTCTACCATCATCTGGTTATGGCATAACCTAGAGTAATGATGCAGGTTCGACTACATTGACCGTGATTGCAGAGCATGTGGTATTGGCAGCAATTTCCAGCACTGGAGGTATATTTTGCCATCAAACGTGCCAAATTTCTTTTGCCCAATTGTGCCCCTATGACCTAGTTGAGAATATGAACACAGGCATTCCAAGATCTGCACTGTTGGGCAAACTGACAATGCCAGATAATTACGTAGATCCGCAATGGAAGTTTAGGAATGTTAACATAATTGAGGATATGATTATGATGATGAAAGAATGTCAGATACACTGTTGGCAACGTTTATGTCCTGACAAGAATGCCAATGTGATTTTGTGATCATGAGTATTTGGAGAGAACTTGTCCATATCTTTGGCTAGACGTTGATCTCTTAGAAGATAATAAAATACAGAAAAGTAACACGGAAAACTTAGACCCTGTTCTTTCACGATGTTTTACTTTCCCTTTGATAAGATAGCGCTGTCTTGGTATTGCTTTTCAGTAGGTAAAAGTGTGTTTTCATATAATTAGCTGGTTCATACAGGGCCTTCTAAGATCAAACAAACATTATCTTTTCAAGCTTTTATGTGAGACATGCATTAATCATTGTGGCTGAACGTTTGAAATAGTTGTGCTGTGAAGGTGTTAAATTTGCGACTTGCCACCAAACTCAAGCTAATTGCTGTCTTGTCTTCTTTGGGGAAATTCACTTGAGGTCTTTTTAACATTTATTACCATGATAATTATCATACCATGTGGTTCATTGCCATTTTTCATGCAGGCTTTTAGAAGGTATGCGAGTGATGGGTGATGAAATATGCTACCCTGCCAAAGACTGTAGGTCTACTATATAACAGACATCTATTTCAGTTTGACCCATTGCCATTTTTTTTCTGTAAGTATCTAATACGTGACCTGGTATACTCCACTTGGAATTACAGATCTGAGCATCCATAAATTGTTCACAACACGTGCTGATCTGCATCGGACTGTCTATACCCATGCCAAAGTAAAGGTACATGTTCTTTATACTCAGGGTTTTCCAACTCCAGCACAGTATTGCCTTATTTACATTACAAAATATCATGGTTACATCAAGAGAAAACCCATAAGTAAGTCCATACGACTGTGTTACATTACACTGAGACTTCCTGTCAACAGTGTTAACTGTTGTCGTATAGGGTATTGTAGAAGATAATCATAGTAGGGTTTTTAGATGAAGCTCTCAAAGGTCTCATGTTTAAATGAAATGATTGTGCTGTCGTGATCTCATTTTTGGATGTACTTAAGTTGCTTCACCAATTTATACTGATAAATGTGTATGCACCAAAAATCTGCACTCCTGTATATTGCCTCTTCTTTATGTATGTCCTTTAAGTTGCATCACCAATTATAATGTTAGCTATTATGCCTGCAAAAACACGTTGCCAGTTCCAGTTATCTGCAGTCTCCTGTGCATTGCTTTCTTTCTATATAAATGGAACTGTTTCTAACAGTCTTCAATCGTTATAGGCTGTTGAACTGATGCTTGTGGATGCACTTGTTGAAGCTAATGAATACTTGGGAATATCTTTGCATGCAGATGATCCAGAGGACTTTTGGAAGGTTTGGTGTCAGATAATGTTATTTTAGTTACATTAATGTTTCTTTTGTTGGTCTATCCCTCTTACTTGTACAACTCTGGGATTTCCAGTTAGATGACACAATCGTCAAAAGCATCGAAACTGCTCCCAACGATGAACTGAAGAAAGCAAAGGAAATCATTCAACGTATCCGCCGAAGGGAGCTCTACAAGGTAGCAGTTCTTTCCAGTCGTAATACTGTTCTATTATTTTGTCTCCTCTTCTGTTACATGCTTCTCAGTTCTCACAGCTATTTGTGCTCAAACTGTGGATCTTACGGTTATGCACGTGCAATATTATTTGAATGTTTTTCAATGTGTAGCTCGATATGACAGGTAACTCGGTATCCTGTTGAATGTTTCGAGCAACTGTTACCGGTTTCTGCGTGTCGATTCAGTCAAGGTTTTGCTTATAGTGTTATTTGTGTGTCTTGCGTTGAGTTGGCAGATACAGTGACTGGTTTTGCTTTATAAGTGAGTTGGTGCCTCTTAAAATTAATAATGGGAAGGTGTTTAGGTGAGTGTAGCGCTGGATGACTATAGTAACGTCCATACATGTTATTACTATTTTTCTTTTAGGAACATTTTTGGGGTGTGATAATTTTGCAATATTGCACTAGATTACTTGACTTTTCACGCCAAGGCGATTCTAATATTGTTCTGTACCATACTTACGTTATGAGCAGCATCTCATGTTATGATGTGGTCTTGCATGTGTTGATTCAGTTAAATTTTCTTTTGAGTTGCAGTTCTGCAATCAATATTCTGTTCCAAAGGATAAACTGGACCATTTCAAGAATATAACTGCACAGGACATAGTTTGCTCACAGGTTCATGTCTCCCCTCTTGACTCATTTTGCGTCGGTTGCTACTATCTGACCTCCCTGAAACTAACTATGCAAGCTCTCTGTTTCTAATTTTCCCTGTGTGTCTTCAGATAACTTCAAAGGTGCTGCTTAAGGAGGAAGACGTGGCGGTCAGCAATGTGAAGATTGACTTGACGCGTGGGAAGGACAACCCGCTGGAAAGGTTTTTGATGCTTTTACATCCATGAGTCCCAGCCTGTTATTTATCTTCCAAGCTCTACTTCTAACTAGTCGCCCCTTTTCCCCCTTTTATAAACGCATAATGGCGGCCGTTCCACAGCATCAAGTTCTTCAAGGTATGTACAAACCCTCCTTCCTATCTTGGATATGTATGGTTGTTATTATGCCTTGGCAATGGTCTAAGTAGAATTGTGGTGACGCCAGGATTTCGGATGCGAAGAGAAGTTCCCGATCACGGACGAACGCGTCAGCCACCTGCTGCCTGTGTGCAACCAGGACAGGATCGTGAGGGTGTACGCCAAGAAGCCGGAGCTGGTAAGTGAAGAAGAAGACATGCAGGCAGTTGCTACTAGCGCGCGTACACAGACACACTGGTTCCATTTTGATTGAATAACCTGAAAACCTTGGTGGTGGGTGGCAGGTGGACGCGGTGTCGGAGGCGTTTGAGAACCTGCAGATGAGGATGTACGGGGAGAAGACGCAGGTGCATGACACGCCCACCAAGAAGAAGCGCAGGTTCAACTAGCTCTAGCTGCGGCGTACCACAGGCAGGCAGGCAGAGTAGGAAACGAAACAAACGACATGGAAGGTGGACATATACATATATACTACTACTACTTACTAGAGTCAGTTGGTTTTAGCTAGGAAGTCGGTCTGCGTAGGGAAGGGAAGGACGACACACTCACTGGTGAATTGTACGGTTTTGATGCACGGAAAAGGGGGGGAATTTTACTCTGGGCGGCATATGTAGGTGCTGACTGACACAGGATGGCTACCAGGTGCATTGTGATTTTGGCATGCACTCCCTCCCCTGTTACCCTATGCTTACCCTTACCACCTATATGCATGATGATGATGACGACATTGCTACCAGTTACACAATGGTGAATATATATCACACACATAGAATCTCTTTCAGCTAAGAGGCTATTTTTGTTCTTCTGCTTGAATTTAAAAGAAATTTGATCCTCTGCCATCTATCAGTCTGTACAAAATTTCATCTCACCCTCACAATTCTTCTTTCGAGATTCGAGGATAATTTATACTATACACTGTCTGTGGAAGGGGCAGTCCGTGCATACGCATGCGGGAGTCGGTCATGCAACGCTACCCGCTAACATTTCTCCTTTCGAGATTCGAGGATAATTTAGACTATACACTGTCCGTGGAACACTACTAGAAAAAAGGCTATAGATGGGATTGACATTAATGGCGCACCAGACAAGCGGTGCGCCATTAGTATATACTAATGGCGCACCACCTTCTGATACGCCATTAGAGTTGAAACTACTAATGGCGCACCTGGCCCCGGGTGCGCCATTAGTATCAAAAAAAAATTTAACTAGTGCACTTGTCCAAACATATACTAATGGCGCATCCAGACACAGTGCGCCATTATTAGTTGTAATGGCGCACCTGCCGGAAAGTGCGCCATTAATGTTGTTTTTTTTATTATATTTTTTATTCCCTTTTTTGCAAAACTACTAATGGCACACCACCAGGAGGTGCGCCATTAGTAACCTGGATTACTAATGGCGCATTTAGAGTTGGTGCGCCATTAGTAAATGGGCAGCAACAAGATATTTTGGACAGCCTCTCCTACCCACACTCACTTTCTCCCCACTTCATTCTCTCCACCTCCTCCTTGTCTCGGGTGCCTCCTCTTTTTCACCTCATTTCCACCATAGATTCATTCAATTTAAGTGCTAAATTACCTTGTTTTGATAGGTAAGTAAGGGGAGAAGCTATATTTATGTTATTCTCCCTACAACAATGTGCACATGCACTTTTTATGGCCTAGCTAGATCTATGTATGTTCGTGGTGTTGCATATGTTTGTGGTGTTGCATATGTGTTTGTGTTTGGAGGTGTACCGGTATTTGAAATTCGATAGTTGCTAATATTTTGCCGGAATGTTGATTCATTTCCGTTTCGGCGAGAATTTTGGCATTAAGCATTATTTTTGGTCCTATTTTTAGGGAAAGTCATGCCAAATTTTTTCTTGGTTCTAAAATATCGTTTTGCTCTACCCCGCAGGCGACCATGGTCCGCATGATGACCGAAGGCATCGTGAATAGGTTTTTGAGGTCCGCGAAGGCCGAGATGCTTCAAAAGAACGAGACGAAGATAAGATGTCCGTGTCGAAGATGCAAGCTGAAGAGCCTTATTGCGGACCCGGAATCCGGGCAGGTGCGGGACCACCTGCTCTTGCGTGGTTTCATGGATGGCTATCGGTGGCAAGGTGACGAAGATGACTACGAAGTCGTCCATGGGGGCCGGGCAAGAAATGAGGAAGGGCAGCAAGACAACCACCGCGGCTCGGGCGGGCGAGAAGACAAAGAATCCCCAGGAGATGATCACGACGGTGATGCTGTACACAGTCATCATGTAGAAGATGCAGGACATGATGATGAGGAAGATGCCGGAGCAGTCGACGGGCATGATCATGAAGATGATGATGCCGGCGGAGCGGACGACGCTGGACCATCGATGGGCTGGGTGCAGAACCCTCATATTCAAGAGCTGCCTCTCAAGCAGACGGATAACGCAAGAGCTGCCGCCCGAGAGAAAGCCAAGATGGATCAACTTGAGTTAGACGCGGTTACTCCATTGTATGAAGGATGCAGGCCCGAGGATACCCGCCTGAAAGTAACGCTCATGGCTCTGGAGATGAAGGTAAAACACAAAATGACTGACGCATGCTTCGACGAGAACATGTCATTCTGGCACGAACGTCTTCCCGAGGGGAACAAGTGCCCGACCAGTTTGGAGGAGGCGAAGAAAATCGTGTGTCCTCTAGATTTACCGCACGTGAAATACCATGTGTGCATGAACAATTGCATCATTTATCGGGACGAGCACGCGGAGTCTACCATATGTCCGGTGTGCGGCGTCACTCGATACAAGAAGAGGAAGAAAGCTCCTCGAAAAATGGTGTGGTACTTTCCGATCACTCCTCGTCTGCAGCGGTATTTCGCGGACCCTAAGGTAGCAAAGCTCCTGCGTTGGCACGCGGATAGGGAGGAGAAGAAGCGAGAAGATGAAGCAAATGATCCGGAGATAGATAAAAAAGACAAGATGCTGAGTCACCCTAAGGATGCGAGCCAGTGGCAAGCGTTGAACTTCGAAGACCCAGAATTTGGGAACGATCCAAGGAACATCGTGCTGGGCGCGAGCACCGATGGAGTCAATCCGTTCGGCAGCCAGAGAAGCACACATAGCACCTGGCCTATGTTTGTGTGGATGTACAACCTTCCCCCTGGTTATGCATGAAGAGGAAGTACATTCACATGAGTATGCTAATTGAAGGACCGAAACAACTAGGGAACGACATCAATCTGTATCTGGGGCTGCTGAAAGAGGAGCTTGACATGTTGTGGAAAACGCCAGCCAATACGTGGGACGCCGCAGAAAAAGAATATTTCCCTATGAGAGCCGCGCTGCTCACGACGGTGCACGACTATCTCGGTTACGGATATGTCGCGGGGCAGGTGGTCCACGGATTTTCTGGATGCGTCAGGTGCATGGATGACACAACGTATCGCCAGCTAGATAGAGATCCCGGGTCTTCGAAAACCGTGTTCATGGGACATCGAAGGTGGCTTCGCGACGATGAGCCGTGGAAAAAACGCAAGGATCTGTTCGATGGTGAAACCGAACCCCGAGGACGCCCGCGTACGAGGAGCGGCGAGGAAATAGACGAGCTGTTGAAAAATTGGAAAGACTGCCCACTGCCGGGAAAGAAGCAAAAGGCGCCAGAGCCGGGAAAGAAGCGAAAGGCGCCAGAGCCGCTGCTGAAGGTATGGAAAACGAGGTCTGTTTTCTGGGACTTGCCGTACTGGAAGATCCACCGTGTGCCTCACAGCCTTGATGTCATGCATATCACGAAGAACGTGTGCGAGAGTCTGCTTGGTACCCTGCTCAACATGCCAGAGAGGACCAAAGATGGGCCGAAAGCAAGGGCAGACTTGAAATCAATGGGCATTAGGCAGAAGCTTCATGCTACATATGATGATCATGATGATGATGATGATGAGGCGAAGCAGGACATGGAAAGTCGTCGCAAAGGCAAGAAGGCCAAGAAGACCGGAAATGACTACCCTCCCGCGTGCTTCACTCTAAGTCAGGAGGAGATCGAGCAGTTTTTCACCTGCCTCGTAGGAGTAAAACTTCCTTACGGTTACGCGGGGAAGATAAGCAGATACCTAGACCTAGCGAAGCTGAAGTTCAGAGAGATGAAGTCTCACGACTGTCACGTGCTGATGACGCGGATACTTCCAGTTGCAATCCGTGGGATCATGGACGCGCACGTCCGTGAAACCCTATTTGGCCTATGCAACTTTTTCGACGTCATCTTTCGGAAGTCTGTTGGCGTGAGGCAACTCAGAAGGCTACAGGAAGAGATCGTGGTGATACTATGCGAGCTTGAGATGTACTTCCCGCCCGCATTCTTCAACGTTATGGTGCATCTGCTGGTCCATATCGTGGATGATATCATCCAACTCAGGCCGACGTTCCTGCACAGCATGATGCCATTCGAAAGGATGAATGGTGTCATCAAAGGATACGTTCGCAACATGTCACGTCCAGAGGGAAGCATAGCCAGGGGCTTTCTGACCGAAGAGTGCATCTCCTACTGCACGAATTATCTAGGCATCGAGAACCCCGTTGGTCTGCCCGTCAACAGGCACCTCGGCAGGCTCGCTGGATGGGGTCACCGTGAGGTTCGTCGCGAAATGCATGTCGACTTCGAGGGTCGACTCGCCGACTTTGAAAGAGCAAACCTAGTCGCGCTACAACACATAGACGTGGTCGATCCTTGGGTGGTACAACACAAAACCTTTATTAAGAAGACGTACAATGACCGAGGCCAACAGAGGACGGACGGATATATACTCAAAGAGCACAACTCATGTTTCACGCGTTGGTTCAAGCAGAAGCTTCTGTCGTACCCTTTACATGAGGATTCTTCCGCGGAAGAACAACTCATATTCGCCTTGTCACAGGGCGCCGAGCACAACCTGATGACCTATGAGGCGTACGATATCAACGGCTACACATTCTACACCGAGGCCAAGGACATGAAGAGCGATGGTTATCAGAACTCCGGGGTAACGATGGAATCCTACACCGATAACGACAAGGACATATACTACGGAAGGATCGAGGAGATCTGGGAGCTGAGCTACGCTGGAGAGAAGGTCCCAATGTTCCGTGTCAGATGGGCCAAGAGCGTCCTAAAAGAAGACCGGTATTTCACCACCATGGTTATACCCGAAGCCAAATCCAAAACCGCGGGCGGAAACGTCACCGCGAAAAATGAGCCATGGGTACTGGCTTCCCAAGTGGACCAATGCTTCTTCATTACCGACCCGTCAAAGCCCAGTCGTGTTGTCATGAGGAGAGGCAAAAGGAAGATCATCGGAATGGATGGAGTAGCCAATGAGCAAGACTTCGACAAGTACGGCGACCCGAGGATCGAACATGACGACGATGATGAAGTAGCAGCATACACCACAAGAAGAAGCAGGACCACCCTACCTAAAGGACGTCCGTTCCACAGAAGAACTCCATTTGCAAAAAAGAAGGGCAAGAAGATTGTGAACAGATAGCTAGCTAAGATCGATTGTATTTAAATCGTAGCCTTCATTTCTCGATTGTATTTCATGGGCACTTTTTGAACTATCATGAATATTTTTAAATTTCATGGACACTCGATCTCGATCCCCCTCCATCTCGATCGCTATCCCACCTCGCCAGATCCGGTCCCCCTCGCCGCCGAGCACCCCCCGGTCCACCGGCCGCCGTCGCCGACCCCCCGCACCCTCGATTCCCCTACTCAACCGCCGCCGCCGACCCCCCGCACCCCTCCCCTACTCAACCGCCGCCGCCGACCCCCCGCACCCCGCGCACCCTCCCCCGCTCCACCGGCATTACTGTTTGATGATA
>NC_041384.1:2569137-2575240 GCF_002162155.2 Triticum dicoccoides | reverse complement strand
CCTCGACGCGACCCCGCCGCCCAGATGCCGCCCCGTCCACACCACCGTCGCCGGAGCCACAGATCCCTCGCCGGCCGCCTCCCCCCACTCCAATCAAGAGCTCGAGGTCAGCGCTGTGCTGTCCACTTCTGCTGCTCCTCTCCTCTCTGTATTGGGCTTGATTCTTGCTGCTGTTGATCCCAAGTTTGATGCATAACAATTGTTGTATGAGTTCTCCAAATGAACAGGAGTACTCCTCTATTTTGATATGAAATCACCATGATAGGTCCACATGCTACTGTTGTCAACATGATAAATAGTTTCAGTTAGTTACCTCTAAAACTATTCCTAATTAACTGAAGAAGAGAAGAGAGGAGGAGTAGTTTATTTCATAGAGTAAACATTAGCACTATTTGACAGTAAAAGGTTTTAGCTAATTTGAATTAACTGAAAGCAGTAGTACATCATTTTTATTGACAGTAAAATGTTCAAAGAAACAGAAATATCAGTACAATAGCTAGATTACACTATCAGTACACTACCAGTAAAATGTTCATTTAGTTTCAGTAAACAAATATTGCCAAGCATGACATGGCCTTTGTGATCTCGTACTCCTGAATTTTCATGTCACTTGTGCTATTAGTAGTTTTTTGACAGTAAAAGGGATGAAGAGGTCGGTGACCTCCAAATTCCAAATTTAGTAAAAGTTTGGGTATTCGAAACTACTAGTCTGAAAAACAGTTTATGTGATCTGAAACTTTTCCTAATGTGTTTCAGACTTTCAGTAAAAGTTGTTGAATCAAATCAGTTCTTTGATGCTATTATGGACAGATTTAAAATACACACTAAACCTTGATATGGGAACTATTCGTTTTGATGATACTGTGCTTTAATATGATATGCTGCTAGTGGAAGACTTTGGAATTTGAAAACCCAAATCAGTTCAGTCTGCCTAGTTCAGCTTCACATAGGTTCCTATTTTCTAGCCTACTGTAATTGTTCCGAACTATTGATAATCTGTTTCAGACTTTCAGTTAGGAGTTAAGACTAGGAAATAGTATGAACTGCTGTTGGATTAAATCAGTACGTGGTTAACAGGCACAACATTGTGCCTGTTGGGTTTAAGGACAGATGCTAGAAGGATGTCTGAAGATAGTTGTTTGCTAGGGGTGGGGAATCATTTCATAAGTAAAAAGTCCATACTGAACCTTGATACGTAAACCAATGGTTTTGATGGTACTTTGGAACTTGAAAATCAAAATCAGTTCAGTCTGCCTAGTTCAGCTTCATATAGAAGATAATGATTCTTGTTTTTAGTCTACTGTAATTGTTTTTTAGCCCACAACACTTTGCATTGTTTTGAGGTTTTGTACATCAGCTTTCTTTTTTATCTTCTTATTTAAAACTGTAGCAGTACCTGTGACATATAATGCCTAACAGTTTAACTATTTTCTGTTTCTGTCCTCATTTAGTGCTTGGTATGTCTCCTGTTCTGGGTCATGGACTTTGTGCCATGCCCACATTGGTTTTCTGTTTGGCCTCAATTTGGCCTGACAAATGATGGTCTACTAGCTGGTCTACTAGCTGGCAAGATGCTTGGTATATATATGTTGTGTTCAGTTTTGGCAGGAGTTCAGAACTGTTAGGCAAAGGTCATGTCTCCGACCATCGTGTCCGTTTTTGCCTTGTCCACCCGAGAGGCCCTTGAGTTTGCTGGAATGTCGATTAACTTCCGTTCCGGCAAATTCGGGTACTCCATATGTCCTATTTTCAGCAAAGGTCATGCTGAAATTTTCCATGAATTTTAGCATGACTTTGCTAAAAATAGGACATATGGGGTACTTGTGACTAATGCATGGGCCGGGGTATCTTAGTAGTTAATTAAGTAGGATCAAGTGCCCCGGCGTACTTGTGACTAATGCATGGCTTTTAGGGTGCCTCGGTGTCGATAAAAACCGAAATGATGAAAGCTTAGGCTTTTAGGGTGCCTCGGCGTCGAAAAACCCTCAATGATAAAAGCTTAGCTTTTAGGATGCCTCGGTGTTGACAAACCCTAAATGATGAGACCATGATCTTGTTCCTTGACAATAACCAACGTTTTGACCAAACTTTGTTCCTATTTATAGAGAAACATGGCCAACAACGATGAGGCCGGGGGTTCGGGCGGCAAGAAATTCTGGGAGCTGTCCCGGGAGATGGAGGAACAACCTCACTTGTATGAGGACGCCGCCTTCCCCACCGATCCTGAGACCACTGATGGTACCGCCGAGGATGACCCCACTGATGCCACCACTGATGGTGCCGCCGAGGATGCCACCACTGATGATGGCGGCGCACGCACAGATGGCAGCCAACCGAAGAGGCAACGGAAGGACCGGCGCCCGACCGTGCTCCGCACCCTCAAGGAGGAAGTTACTGAAGTGGACTCCAACGGGAATCCAATGGCGCCCGAACGAATAGTCAAGGGGTACTCGCTTCAGCTCGGGTGCATTCTCCGGAGCACCATCTCGATCAACACCGAGAACCTCAGGCATCCTGACCGAGGGAATTTGCGGAACCTCCTCTTCACGAAGCTGCACGAACGATACAAGTTCCCCGCTGAATTTGAAAACACAAGCCTCAAAGGGAATAAAGTGAACAATGCTGCCCTCACGAAGATGAGCACGGCCCTGTCTACTTGGAAAAGCAATGTGAAGAGAATGATCGAGAAAGGTGAGAGTTATGAGAAGATCAAGGAGAAAAATCCTTCGATCACCGAAGATGACTACAACGACTTCAAGATCAATTGCTCGAGCACCGCAAGCTCCGAATCAAGTAAGTGGGGGAAAGAAATGCGGGAGCTGAACTTAGGGGAACACACACTCGGTCCCGGCGGTTACAGAGTGGCGGAGCCTATATGGGACAAGGAGGAGGCGGACCGTGCCGAGCAAGGCCTACCGCCCTCTTCGATAAATACGGTGACAAGCAGACCAGGAACTTTGTCAGGGCCCGGTACAAGAAGGACCCGAAAACAAAGGAGCTTACCACGGATCCGAAGACCAGGGCGCTTGAGCTTGTTCTGGTAAGGAATACACCCCCGCGTAATTAGCTCCATATGGTTGCATTCTAATTAATGAAGCCAAATTTCTAAATGGTTCACATTCCTTCCGCAGGCGACTGAAAGCAGTAGCGCAGGGTCGACTAAGAGCAACCCTTGGGACACCACTCTAAATAGGGCGTTGAATGTAATGAAGAACAAGGATAAGCTCAGTAAGCCGACGTCAGCTGGTCGTGTGGCCGGCAAAGGCTTGTCGACAAAATGGTCGTCATACTATAACACTGGTGGGCGAAAGGAGAAAAAGACCAGCTCAGAAAGCCAGGCGCGCGAGGTTCAAGAACTCAGGGCACAAGTAGCGCGGATTCCGGAGATTGTCCAAGAGCAAGTGCAACAACAACTCGGAGCGACGATCACCGCCATTGTGCCTACCTTGATCCAGGGGATTAGTGCGTGGATTGCGGGCGGCCAACAGGGGCCGCCCCCGATTCCTAGCTTCACGGCCAGCAACTCGCAGAACGCGATGGCGGGGCCATTGGTGTCTCCGGCGGAGGCGGCATTGGTGTCTCTGCAGCAAGCGGCCCCTCCGTCAACTGCACGCCCGCCGTTGGCGGTGCCTCGACATTAGCCGAGCTCGACGCCATCACCACGGTAACTAATTAAGCCTCTCTCGGTCGAGGACTTCATCTCCTTGCCTTTGACTGGGCATCCCTGACGCCCTACATGTTTTCGCAGGGCGTCGCCGACGTTCCGTGCACTCTCCTGCACTTCGTGAACAATGAGTTGGTCGATGTCGCCAAGGGCAAAATCGTTCAACCGGGCAACCCCTTGTTCCACGGTACCCAGATGCCACCCAACTTGTTTAGGGTTCAACTGGTTCGGGTGCTGCCAGGCTGCGACGAGTTGTTACCTCCGATTCGACCCGTCAGGGCCGACGATGATGACGTGATGACCCTCAGCGCCTGCCTGAGCTGGCCCCTGCTTTGGCCGAAGAGCCAGATTCGTTTGGGGGCGGGGGACACCACCCCAAAGACAACACCGCCAGTCGTGTCGGCGCCAAGTCGACCCCATGGCAAGACCGCCGCAACGGTGCCGGACATACCTATGCCACTGGATCCAAACATGCATATGGCACAGGATCAGAACGATGACGATGATGATACATTTGCCAACGTCGATCAGTACTTTGCCGATCATGGGTACGGTGGCGACTTCATGAGGCCTCCTTCTCAAGAACCCAACCCAACAAAAGACGTGCGTGATCTAGCTAGTACCACGGAGAAGCCAAGTTGCAACAGGCGTCGTCTGCAGTTCAGCTCTTAGGAGACGCCTCCAGCTGCCGACTTCACCGAGCCTCAGATAGGCGAGGTGCGAAATATGATCAGCCCCAACACACTCAAGAAGGCGGTCTATGAGCAGAACTCGGTCCCATTACAGGAGAAGAAGAAGGCATGCAAAAGAAAGACTAACAAGGGTGCGGGCCAGCCGGCACCGAGTACGATCCGTGCTCAGGACGGGCCACCTTCACCTGAGGATATCTCGAGGAGGGTGCATGTGGCGGGTAGGCCGATGCTACCGAGAAATATGCTCGATGCTGCAATCGGTGCTATGCGGAGTCTGCATGACAGTATTCTTTCTTTGGAGAAGCGGTGTCTAAGAGAAGGATGTGGCATACCCGGTTTTCGCGGCCAAGGTGCCAGAGGGCAAGGGCTTTGTGGATAACTCCATCGGGGGTACGATCGTCCTGCGGTTTGATGACATCCACGCTATGTTGAACCTTCATCCGCTGCACTACACCTTCGTTCGGCTATTTTCGTTGAGTATGGAGATGCGGATCATTCGCGACAAGACCCCGGACATCGTGATAGTCGACCCCTTCTACATGCGTGCCAAGATCTTGGGCAGCGCTGGGGACCGGCAAGTCGCGAGTTCTTACCTCGAAGGCGTCATTCTGGCAAACCAAGATAAGGATAACTTCCTCGTGCCTTACTTTCCCGAGTAAGTCCTCCCCTCAACCGTCCCGTAACATATGAATTCTTAGATTTCGATCGTTTTTCTTTTAACATTCCGTGTTTTCTGCAGTGACACACGTTGCACGCTCATCCTCCTAAGCCCCAAATATTCCATGGCCACGTATTTTGACCCAGACCGTCAGTCGAACGTAGACTACACAAATGTCAAGAAGGTTCTTGATGATGTTCTCCCCGGCTACATCAAATCTGGAGGCACCTTCACCAGGCCTATTCGTAAGTACGGCAAGCACGTGTTCTCCCACAATACGACGTTCTGCTGCGTCAAGTAGCCGCCTGGCGGTCAGAAGGGTGCCTACTACGCCATCCATCACATGAGGGCGATCGTACGGGACCATCATCAACTTCTGCTACCGAGTAGACTCAAAGATTTGGCCGCGAGCGTGTCGGCAATCCAGGACGCGAACATCAGAAGAGAATTCTTTCGCATCCAGTCGGAGTTTGCGGAAATCATCCATCAAAATGTCCTTCGTACCGCGGGGCAGTTCTACCTCAGAAATCAACCGTCCAACAGTGACATCGACACAATCCTACAAATGCAGGCTGACAACACCCATTCTTTCATGACTCCCACGATAGACGGCGGCTTCATCCACGCTCCGGTCCCTTGAGTCTCATGTTGTAATTAAACTTTAATGAACTTGTAGTATGTCTCTTTGGTTTCGAGAGTCGTTCAACTTAAGATGTAATCGATGCTATTAATGTCTTGCTTTTCTCTTCCGATCGTTCTGATGCAATGCTACCCGCTAACATTTCTCCTTTCGAGATTCGAGGATAATTTATACTATACACTGTTTGTGGAATGGGCAGTCCGTGTATACGCATGCGGGAGTCGGTCATGCAACGCTACCCGCTAACATTTCTCCTTTCGAGATTCGAGGATAATTTATACTATACACTGTCTATGGAAGGGGCAGTCCGTGTATACGCATTCGGGAGTTGGTCATGCAACGCTACCCGCTAACATTTCTCCTTTTGAGATTCGAGGATAATTTATACTATACACTGTCTGTGGAATGGGCAGTCCGTGTATACGCATGCGGGAGTCGGTCATGCAACA
>NC_041384.1:2558961-2568341 GCF_002162155.2 Triticum dicoccoides | reverse complement strand
AGATTCGAGGATAATTTATACTATACACTGTCTGTGGAATGGGCAGTCCGTGTATACGCATGCGGGAGTCGGTTATGCAACGCTACCCGCTAATATTTCTCCTTTCGACATTCGAGGATAATTTATACTATACACTGTCTGTGGAAGGGGCAGTCCGTGTATACGCATGCGGGAGTCGGTCATGCAACGCTACCCGCTAACATTTCTCCTTTCGAGATTCGAGGATAATTTATACTATACACTGTCTGTGGAACACTACTAGAAAAAAGGCTATAGATGGGATTGACACTAATGGCGCACCAGACAAGCGGTGCGCCATTAGTATATACTAATGGCGCACCACCTGCTGATACGCCATTAGAGTTGAAACTATTAATGGCGAGTTGGTGCGCCATTAGTAAGTGGGCAGCAACAAGATATTTTGGACAGCCTCTCCTACCCACACTCTTTCTCCCCACTTCATTCTCTCCACCTCCTCCTTGTCTCGGGTGCCTCCTCTTTTTCACCTCATTTCCACCATAGATTCATTCAATTTAAGTGGTTAAATTACCTTGTTTTGATAGGTAAGTAAGGGGGGAAGCTATATTTATGTTGTTCTCCCTACAACAATGTGCACATGCACTTTTTATGGCCTAGCTAGATCTATGTATGTTCGTGGTGTTGCATATGTTTGTGGTGTTGCATATGTGTTTGTGTTTGGAGGTGTACCGGTATTTGAAATTCGATAGTTGCCAATATTTTGCCGAAATGTTGATTCATTTCCGTTTCGGCGAGAGTTTTGGCATTAAGCATTCTTTTTTGTCCTATTTTTAGGGAAAGTCATGCCAAATTTTTTCTTGGTTCTAAAATATCGTTTTGCTCTACCCCGCAGGCGACCATGGTCCGCATGATGACCGAAGGCATCATGAATAGGTTTTTGAGGTCCGCAAAGGCCGAGATGCTTCAAAAGAACGAGACGGAGATAAGATGTCCGTGTCGAATATGCAAGCTGAAGTGCCTTATTGCGGACCCGGAATCCGGGCAGGTGCGGGACCACCTGCTCTTGCGTGGTTTCATGGATGGCTATCGGTGGCAAGGTGATGAAGATGACTACGAAGTCGTCCATGGGGGCCGGGCAAGAAATGAGGAAGGGCAGCAAGACAACCACCGCGGCTCGGGCGGGCGAGAAGATGAAGAATCTCCAGGAGATGATCACGACGATGATGCTGTACACAGTCATCATGTAGAAGATGCAGGACATGATGATGAGGAAGATGCCAGAGCAGTCGACGGAGCGATCGGGTAGTTTAATCCCTAGCGCCCCCTTAACCTCTCATTGAATGCAGCTAACCTCGATCCTTGGCCATCGGGTCAGCCCCAATTCATTGTCTTTGGCCATCGGGATACCGTATGCTTACCCTTACCCTTACCTATATGCATGATGATGATGACATTGCTACCAGCTACGGAATGGTGAATATATATCACACACATAGAATCCCTTTGAGATGCCAAGCTTCTTTTTTTCTCCTGTTTGAATTTGATGAAGGAACTTTGGTCATTCCGATTACATGTTGATGTGTATCCTCTGCCGCGCAACAACGTATGGTTTATGTGCTGTCTCATAGAGAAAGCATGTATGTTGTATGTTGCTACTATTATGAATGAATACATGGTTTTTCAACTTCTTCTAAAAAAAGTTCAACTCTTTGCTACAGCAGTTGCACGGATTGGTCAAGTGCTCCAAAATATCAGTATATATAACCTAACGTAAGGAAGTTGCCACAAGCCGACTTTAGCTCAGTTGGTAGAGCGGAGGACTGTAGTGTCGCAGATAAATCCTTAGGTCGCTGGTTCGAATCCGGCAAGTCGGAATTTCTTCTTTTTCTTTTTATTTGCTTTTTTGCTAAATTCAACTCCGGATTTGTTACCTACCCTCTTTTTTTCGGAAGAATTTATGACCTCCTGCATTTCTGTGCCATTCAGCATATATTTTGGGGAGAAAGAAAAAGAAAGGTGCAAGACACATCTGCTCAATTCCCACTACAAAAGAATAAACCAAAATCACACTTCGGCCGGATCAAATCTATCTCTGCGGGCTTTCGACCATCCCACACCGCAGGCTTCTCTCTACCCTGAGTACACTGATCAATCGATGGCCCCGGGTTAGTTTACTTCTGCGACTCCAGAGCCTTCAGGACCTCCTCACCCATTCGCTTACACCCGACCAGTGTCTGCAACCAAACAGAAGAACAACATGAGCACGTAAGCTTCGAAAAAAGAGCACCCGCAAAAAAAAGTTCCGAAAAAAGAGGAAGTGTGAGATGTTTCAAAAGCAGTGCTTGCTATATTGAACATGACTACCAATCATTCCAAGCACTTGAGAACTATAGAATTTGCTAAGTGAATGAGGGTTTTATTATTTGTATGGCAGTGAATACAAAGTAGCTTTAGTAGGCATTGAACTTCTTCGACGTAAATGTAGCAATGACCACACGCAGACATGACATCCATTGATAAATGTTGCATAAACTGATCCTTACCGTTCCAGGAGAATATATGTCCCCTGTTCGGAACCCATTGTCCAATGTCTCCGTAACCGCGGTTTCGATTCTCTTGGCAGCATTTTCAGCACCGAGGCCATATTTCAGTAGCATCGCAGCACTAAGAATTGTAGCTAGCGGGTTTGCCTTGTCCTGCACTCAACAAATAGCAGGAGGAATCAGAATTTCAAACAGAGTTGCACATTGAAAGCCTTGTTCTGCACACAAAAAATGTTCTGACAGTACAAGCTATATCAACCAACCTGCCCAGCAATGTCAGGGGCAGAGCCATGGATAGGTTCGAATAGACCCGGTCCCTGCAAAGGAAAACAAGATCCTTCAGTGCCTTCTTCTAGCATTCTCAGCAGAACAATATGAGCGCTTGCAAGCAATTTAATGTGGGCTCCCTCTATTACCGATTCACCAACACTAGCAGATGGGAGCATTCCAATGCTTCCTGTGATCATGGATGCTTCGTCCGACAATATGTCACCATAACTATTGTTCGTCACAATTGTGTCAAACTGTGATGATGCAGGAAATTCAGTAGGTCAGCACATGCTCATACTGCTTGAATCGGCATGAAATCAATTGCATACAAAGAAACAAACCTGTTTAGGATTCCAAACAAGCTGCATCGAAGCATTATCAACATACATGTGTGACAGCTCAACATCAGGGAATTCAGAAGCTATTGCAGTGACCCTCTTCCTCCAAAGCATAGATGCCTAAAACAACATTTGATCAAAATGTTATATTCGCTATGTGAAATAAAAATACTCGTAACTACAAGCTTATACTCTGCAGAGGGTTCTAGAGTCAGCCAAATGAAAGTTCATAATCGTTATATCCAACTAGATATCCAAGATAGTTGTATAAACATTAAATATCATGGTGTTCCTCAATATAACTCCCATTGATCAGTTCCAATTTCCATACAAGTCGTACAAATCAAGAACATGTTTGGGGTTTATATATACTTAAGTACCTCAAGAACATTCGCTTTGTCCACCGAGCATAGTTTCCCTCCTCTCTTGCGGGCAACCTCAAATGCAACACGTGCAATACGATCGATCTGGGGATAGAGTCATTAAAAAAATTAGTTGTTAAGTAATGCAGTATTCAGTAAAAGTCGTATCAAACAATAGTTCTTAATTCAATTACACATTCTTCATGAAAACACATCTTGCCATCATCATAGAGGAAAGAAACAGTGAAATAAAAACAATTGGCAGGTCTACTCGTGCTTATGCCTTGGTGTGACAGCAAGGACAATCACGCAGTTTATCAGAGGAACAGTGCATCACCTCAGGAACTGAATATATTTCAGTGTTGAAGCCAATTTCCTCTCCCTTGTCATTGGTACCAAAACCCCTAGGTTGTCCGAAGTAAATCCCTGCCACGCAGAGCAGTAGAAATTTCAAGTTTCATCAGAATGCAGCTGGAAATGCATAAATCGGCAAGAAAAGAGGGGCAACCAGTAACCATCCATGATTCATCATAATTTAGTCAACAATACCTCCAGTAAGCTCTCTAACAACCATGATGTCAACTCCTTCTGCTACCTCTTTCTTCAAAGTAGATGCATCTACTAACTACAAAAGTGTAAGGTCAGAGAGGGAAGTAATTACACAGATCATCACTATTTTTAAGCGAATTAAACAAGTCCATCCCATCCCAAATCCTGCAGCTAAGGCTACATTTGCTAGCATTTTGCTGTTTAGTTAAACTATGTACCGCTACTACAGATTACATCTGGGATGCAGGAGACACTCTGATGCATGGCCTTGGATGCAACTTAAGCACTGCAGGTCATATAGCCAACTAGCAAACTAGAGTACAAAGGCAGTGATGTCGAGTAAAGCATGGTTCTTATGCGAAATGCACTGAAACTGAAGCAAGATATATAGGGATATACCTGCGGCAACACGGTGGCTGGGCGCAGATTGGCAAACACGCCGAGCCCGGCACGGATGTTGAGCAGCCCGGTCTCGGGCTTGAGATGCTTCTCATTGTTATCCCACCTATACCTGCAACCGCAGCATCAACATCCAATTTACTGAAACTCAAAGTCACAGAAGATGCACATGACGACTTCTGAATTAATTACTGCTGCCAGATGGTTTCCACTCACCCTCCTATCGCGCCGAGCAGGACGGCGTCGGAGGCCCGCGCCGCCGCCAGCGTCTCGTCGGGGAGCGGCACCCCGACGGCGTCCAGCGCCGCGCCGCCCATCAGCATCTCCCGGAACCGGAGCTCCACGCCTGCGGCGCAAGCAAACAAATTGGGGTCACCCGTCGCCCTGCCAGCTAGCACTAGTCGGAGCTCAAAGCAATGGACGGCGTGGGGTTCAGCTTGGCTTGCCTTCCTTGGCGCCGGCGGCGGAGAGGACGTCCTTGGCGACGGCGACCACCTCCGGGCCGATGCCGTCGCCCGGGAGGAGCGCAATGCTGTAGCTCCGGGCCGCGGCCGAGCACCGGAACGTCGCCGTCGCATGCCGCGGCCGCACCGCCGCGCCGGAAAAGCTTAGGGTTTTGAGCGGAGCAGCTTGGAGCTGAGTCATCGTCTACGGCGACGGCGACGGCGCAAGTTTGAGATGAGGCAAAACCTAGGTGTGTTTTATATTATTCTTTGGCCGATGGCAGTAAGCAGTATATATAGGAGAACCAGAAGCGGTATCGTGTCACACCACAGTATCAAACCAACTTAGTTTCCAAGTCAAACTTTGAACAACTGACAATAAAAAACAACTCAACTTTAAGCATCTGGCACAATCACTAAGCTGCCCAATTAAAGAATGAACATCTGACACTAAACACTTACTGATTTTTGAGCATCTGACAGTAAACAATCAACTAGTTGACCAATTGAGTACTCTTGTCAATTAAACAATGATCATCTGCACTGCAAACTAAATTGTTAACATATTATAAAATTAACATCTTCTGACCAAATTAAATATACATGGAAAGCATCGGCACATTTCTAATCCAATGATGAGCATCAATACTACTAAATGGCTAAAAAATGACCATCAGAGCTGCCTAATTAAACAATGTGCATCAGCACATGGCTAAACTAAAGAACATGAATTCTATGCACTGGACAATGTGCTAGTATCAACTTTAATACAACTAAAAGAGATTTGTGCAGAATCTTACATTGTGAGCACATACTAAGAACCTCCTGCTCGTGTTAAATCCTTCAAATGCTACACGCCTCTCAGTTGCCAGTCCATGGTGCTCGCAAGTAACGGCGGGTGTTGTCTCAATGCCCATGTAGTCTTGGTCTTCAATGCTAGCGGGGATCAGAGTGGAGCAAAAGGAACGACAATCCCCAAATCAAATCGCATCCACAATGAGCAGAAACCTAACCCTAGCTCTACAACTCACCTGGTACTGCATGGCCGTCATCGAAGGAGTTCATGTATTGCAGGCTGGAGTAGTCGTCCTAGTACAACATGGCGCGACAGGGGGCCGGTGGCGGTGGCGGCGGCAGCAGTCGGCGGCAAATCGGAGAGAGGAGGGAGAGAGCTCGAGGAGAGCGAGAGTGAGGTTGGGCAGGTTGGTTCGAACTGGCCGAGCCAACTTAGATCGATCGCGCCAGCCTCATCCTTGTCAGCGGAGCGGCACTCGCCGGTTGGCCAGCGTGTCACCTGACAAGTGGGCCCGGGCAGTCAGATACAACGGCTTATACGGTGGTCGGTTCGGTCCATTTTGCAACACCTAGGCTCTGAGATGGTACTGATTGGCAACAGAAGTGACTAGTGCTGAAGCGTGGTAGTTCCTTGCGATTAACTCGACAAGTGAGGCCCATGTGGCCCTGTGTGTCGTTCTCGACGAAACAGAGCTCTGCTCCCATGGCCGACGGAACACAGGGGAAGATGGCGAGGACGACTCCGACGACGACCGTCGATGGGGAAAATTGGGTCTATAGTAATAGAAGTATGGAGAATCCATCGATATTTTCAAAGAGGAGCAGTGTGCTACGGTTGATCTAAAGGAAAATGGCTGGCGGCAGTGGATAGTCGTGCTCGTGAGGTTCGGGATAGCATAGCTGCAGTGTCTACGACGACGTGCTGCCAGTGTATGCTTGAATGCAAAAGGTCCGTAGGGATCTTGAGGGCGTGTGTTGGGGTGCTCAGTGGAGGGTAGCGGAGGTTCTCTGGACCTCTGGTCTCGTGTGGGAGGGAGGCTGATGCAGAAGCCATGGCGAGGCAGTTCGGCACAGGGGCAGCCACGTAAGTATGCGTGAAGGTGGTTGGGTGGTTTCCTCGACGGAGAGTCGGGGAGGATGACGGCAAGTCCGCTGCTGCTGCTGCTTCTGCAAGCTGCAGCATGGAAGGGGCTAGGCTGGATGGGAATATATGAGAACTGAATTTGGTTAACTGTCAAAAGTTCAGTTAACTGTGAAAAATTCGGTTAACTGTGAAAAACTCAGCTAACTGTCAAAAGTTCAGTTCACTGTCAAAAATTAACAAATCTCAGAATCAATCAAAATTCGTTGAATTTCGGGGTTTGAAAAATCCGCTCGCCGTGAAATTTGAGAAATCCGAGGCTCACTACTCAGCTTGGTACGATTCAGACCAGATGAAGCTCGCTGCTTTATCTTGTCTGTTTTCCAGGATCCTCAAGAGCAAAAGCTTTCTTCTCCTCCTGAAGAACAAAACAGTCAACAGACATGTCAGCCACATGACATGTACTCTACTAGATTGGTGAGCAATGAGAAAAATAAGGTCCCATTTTATAGCCCGTAGAAAAATACTCTACTAGACATGTCAGCCCGTAGAAAGGATCTAGCTGAATACTACGTACTAGTACTTGATACAGCTCAAAGGAATCAAACATCTAGATCTGCTCTTCTTCATTTCGACAATCGATAACGTATATATAGATCATCCCATAGACAGGGACAGCACTTTCAGTATTTATCATCCCATAGAGAGGGGCAGGATCTAGCTGAATACAGCTCAAAATGTGATGAAACATCTACACCTGCTGCTCTTCATTTGGGTTTAACATAGAGATTTATACGTATCATCAAAGATAATCCCAAGCTCCTGACATCCTACGCATTACATGATAGCAGGGCTGCAATGGGTTACAACATGGTTTCTGAATCACTACCAGCCTACAGAGATATGCAACCAAATCAGCATAAACTGGAAAAAGTCCTCTCAAAGTAGAGCATTTCAACGAGCCAAATAAGTGACAACACAAGGACCAACAAAGCAGAGGAGATCAACTACAGCACCATCTAGCCATCAAACCATCAAAGCACCCAGCATCATGAGCATTTTTTCGTAAAAATAGGAAATTAAACAGCTTAACTAACCTGATTGCTATGCTTGAGATTTGGCAGCAGGGTCTTTGACAGTGGACAGTAAGAGCAATTCCTTTGCTTCTTCTTTCTGTTGGCGAAAAAGGACCAACCAAACATCATATTAGAAAGGAGCAACAAGACAAATATTGCGCTTCTCCTCAACAAGAAATAGTACAGGAAGATTACCTGTATCCTGCTGGAAACGACCGCGCTTCATCTTGTCTGAATGTTGTGCAATATAAACAAAAGAATTCAGGGCACGACGAAACAGAGCAAAAGCAGAGTACACTGAAACTGAATAGATGTTGAATCCTTTTGGTTTTGGCTTACGTCTCAAGGCGCGGGGCTGGCGTGTCACCATCGACAATCACCCTGATCAGCTGAAACCCTTCATCCTCATCATCCTGAAACACTTGATCAAAGTACACGGCCCCTAATCCACAGGTTCCCCAATCGGGCCCGTAAGAGTTGAGGAAAATGAGAAATGGTCGCCCGCCGCGCATTCCATACCCGACAAACATAACCATGTGTGTCTCCGGATGAGGATCACCATGCTTGTAAGGAGGATCCAGCTTGTAGATGTCCTCTCCAAGGCCACTGAAATCAGCTCTGACAGGAAAACTTCCCAGGAGCGGGGTGCCTGAATCAAGCATGGCGAAGACCTGATATGCATCCATACGTGGGTGACACTCGTAGCCGGAAATCTTCACTAGCTTCCTCCTGCCATTGAAGTATCCAAAGACACCTTTATCCCTGAGCAGGTTGAGGGCTGTGATCACTCTATTTTTGTCTTGGCCAAACGGAACTCCGGTCTCGTCTATGTAGGCATTCCAGTAGTAGGTCAAGTCAAGCAGATGTGCCTTCTTCTGGGACTCCACAATGTGCGCGATCGCGTTCAGGACACAGCTCTCGTCAACTTGGCGCCGGACATGTACGGGGAGCGCAACAGTTATACACCTATAGTCCTTTCCTTCCTACAAACATGATCAACAAGAACAACAAGCATCAAGCCGGATCACTTGAAAATGCTAGGTGTGAGTAGCAATAATCTGGGGGACCGACTCACATTGTGAAACCCACAAACCAGAGCATCATATGCATGGCCATGGCCACGACCTCGGTTGTTCATGCTGCAAAAAAAAACAAGACCGGTAGAAGTTGAGAAGTGCAATCATCTGTATAAGTGCAGATATTTTCGTGCAGAGTAGTTACAGGTGCACAATTAAGTTTGTGAGGAAGCAGAGTGGAACAGGGGAAGAAGAAGAAGCATAAGCAACAAGAGCAAGCATGAAGCGAGGACACCTGGGACGCCAGTGCTTGGCAAGGGAGTAGCAAGAGGCCGGGGGTCCTAACTAACATTACTCAGCCGTAACATCTCCATGAGCATTCATCTCTTGCTTCGAACATGAGCAAGAGCAATCTATCAAAAACAGAGAGTTGTTTCTACTTGTGTTTACATCTAAGATATCTTTCCCTAACCAGGAAGGAACCTGGCTACTGCACTTGCAATTAAGCTGACATCGAAAAACAAGAGCG
>NC_041384.1:2553010-2557971 GCF_002162155.2 Triticum dicoccoides | reverse complement strand
CTCGACCTCGACGCCGCCGCCGGCCTCGCCTCGTCCGGCGCCGTCGCCCCCTCCGAGAAAGGCAAGCCTCGTGCCCCGCTCAAGATCGCCGCGGCGACCAAGCCGAAGAAGGCGCTGACGCCCAAACATCGGGCAAGAGAGTCGGCCAAGAGGAAGGGCCGGAGGCACACCGCGGACGCCAGGGATGAGGCCGCTACGCAGGCCGTCGCGCAGCAAGAGTTCACCAACACCCGCGTCGCCGCGGCAACGAGGGAGGTGCTCTACATGCTTGGGGTAAACCCTAGCCAACACAGCCTCGTCCAAGTCGCCGTCACCGCGGCCAGCACCGGCTCGTCGGCGTTTCCTCGGATGGTGATGCCCGACTCGCCCCGCGCATCGGCTTGCAACCGGGTCCCCGGCTTCCACGTCTACCCGCAGGCCTCCCGCCTCTCCGGGGAGTGCTCACCCGACGTGAGCGTGGTCGCGCCTTCCACGACCGCACCCATCGACCTCAACGCCACCCCGGTGGTCGGTGGCTCATCGTCCGGCGGCACGAGGAAACGCGCGCGACAGACGCCGGCCGGCGGTCTCCCGGACGCCCGTAACCTGTTCGAGGAAATGCTGTCCGCCATCGACGAGGACTACATTCAACACCTCATCTTCGAGGGTGGTGCGCCGGGTGCTGGCTACGATCCCGAGGAGACGCAAAGCCAGGACGGCCGCGGGGCATTCACACCGGCCGCTGGCTATGATCCCGACCAGGCGGCCCTCATGCGTGATCAGGTCGGCATCGACCTAGACGGCTTCCCCCTCGACCACGAGTTCCCGGAGGACTATGGGCTAGAGGAAGAGGACGAGTGCGACATCGAAGTGGAGCCTTTGTTCGAGGATGAGCTCGCCAACCAAACCGTCGGTCCTAAGCCGAAGCGCAAGAGCAAGCGCACGAAGGCGTGCACAACTGCCGAGGACAGACTTCTTTGCGAGTGTTGGCGAGACATTGGACAAGACCCAAAGACGGGCGCCGAGCAAAAGCATTCGACCTTTTGGACTCGTGTGCACCGCGAGTTTCATGAGCGCAAGAAGTTTCCACCTTACCAATTTGTGAGCATGCGCGGGTGGGTCTCCATTTCCAAGCGGTGGAGGGTGATCCAACAAGAGTGCAACAAGTTTTGCGCCACCTGTCGGTGTCAAAACCGGTGGATCTCGGGTATGGGGTCCCGAACTGTGCGTCTAGGCCGGATGGTAACAGGAGGCAAGGGACACGAAGTTTTACCCAGGTTCGGGCCCTCTTGATGGAGGTAAAACCCTACGTCCTGCTTGATTAATATTGATGATATGGGTAGTACAAGAGTAGATCTACCACAAGATCGGAGAGGCTAAACCCTAGAAGCTAGCCTATGGTATGATTGTTGTTGGGTATGTTGTATATCTCTATCGACTAGCCTGGCCTCGGTTTATATAATGCACCAGAGGCCTAGGATAACAAGTGTCCTAGCCGATTATGCCGGTGGGGAGGAGTCCTTGTCTTGATCGCCAAGTCTTTTGGAATCTTCCTTGTATGCGGTAGCTGTCCGAACTGGCCCATGAGTATACGGCCATGGGGGTCCTCGGCCCAATCTAACAGATCGGGAGATGACGTGGTGAGTACCCCCTAGTCCATGACACCGTCAGTAGCCCCTGAACCGGTCTTCAAGTTAGGGATGCTCCTTGATTCTTCCGAACCGTTCTTCATCTTCAGTCATCGGTCTTGAAAACTGGTTCAACAAATCTTCTCATCTTCGATCTTGAGGATCGCCGAAATGCCTTCGACGAGTTTACATGTCGGGTATCCGAGGAGCCCCTTTAAGTTTCCGGCCTTTATCAATGCCTTGTTATTTTTATGCCACACCTCGGGTTTGAAGTTGTTCCCGGGCGGCAGCGTCCTCTTGCGTCCGAGCTCCAACGCGGGACTGCATTTGAGGTATCTTTTGCAGCCGAGCACCAACGCCGGACCGCTTCCCAGCTCTAACGCCGGAATGTATCCGAGCTCCAACGCCGGACTATGTATCCGAGTTCCAACGCCGGACTGTATCCGAGCTCCAATGCCGGACTATGTATCCGAGCTCCAACGCCAGACTGTATCCGAGGTGTCGTAAATCACCTTAGTTCAAAGAAGTTTGAAGGAGTTTAGCCGAGCTTAATGCCGGAAATTCCCTCTATGGAGCCAGCCACTAGCGCCCGAGCTTTATGCCGGACTGCTTTCGAGGTGGTGCACCACCCCGAATGTAGGCCGATTTTTGTCAATATTTTTGATTGGTGCAATTTATTCTCTGCCGAGATATATAGCCAGTAGCCCTCAAGGTGGGTATCAGTCTAAAACCCGAGATGCACATGAAGGATGACATAAGACCGCTGATCCCAGTAGCCGCTGAGACTCAGGTTGATTTGCAAAATCGGTCTAAGGATCAAGTCCTAGCTCGGAAGAATACTTGGGGACAGAAAAAGCGGCGTGCTCAGTCCTCGAGACTCAAGTTGGGTGCGGCCGACCAACTTGAGGATCAAAATCTCCTTGGAAACTGTATTGCACTTGAAATTTTCTGCATTGAACAAGCAATGCAGTAGCCCCCGAGACACTGGTCGGGTGGCAACACCAGATCAGGGGATCGATGTGCCCCTTTAATATTTGTAAATAATAAGCCCAAAGCCCAGTAGCCCCGAGCCTTAATGCAGGCACGGGTGGCCGAATTAAGGATCGATATCCATAGTAAAATCACAAATTATGTGTAATGACTCTATGTATCCAAGTATTTTACGTCATTAATGCTCGGATCCGCATTGTACAAAACTGTATTGACCGACCATCGGCTTCCACCTCCTCGGCCAGTAGCCGAGGAGTGTTTGTCCTACTTTATAAAGCCTTTATGAGGGCAAAGATTTACGACAAACAAGGCAAACTGGCCATACGGTTTTATAAACAAAGGTATGCAGAGAGATATGTTATATTACTGTTTAACATAAGAAATGTCTTCCAAAGAAAATAGTCCCGCTATCGGTTCCTTTCTTTGGGTTGTCATGCTAAGCATGATCATGAAACCTCAGCTCTAATGTAAGAGCAAAATATCGAGGATTTAATTTGGGAGGCCAGTTAATAGCCCCCGGTAGTGTTCGACGATAGTCGAGGTCAAGCCATAAACACTTCGGCCATTGTTATGAATCGCCCGTCATTTAACACCGTCATCGGATTGCTGACCAGTTTACGCTTATTGTGACAGTCAGTTTTCAGCTTTCTCTACTGAGGTGCTTAACCATGTGAGTTGGAAGCACAATCGCAGTGGTTCTCCCTTTGCACACCTAGTCGAACAAAGCGGAACGTAGGAGGCAAGCACAGGAGCCGGGCAACCCAACTATTGACCGAAGACACAATTTGAAACCGATGCATATATAGCAATATTCGAGAATGTTTTTGCCGAATCTCTAAAGGTGTCCGGCGTTGCACTGGGAGACTTGTGCTGAAAACACACAAATAGTTTAAAAGTGCCATAAGCTTGGAAAACCAAAAAACATTAGTAAAAACTTGACGTCCGAACAAGATCAAGTGTTTGGTGCCAATCCAAAAATTGGCCTTAGCAAAAGAAGTGCTTCTGTCGTGCATTAACATGATACATCCTATCTCAAGACTTCAAGCGGGTCAGCCTACGGCTTCAACCTCATATCCCAAGGGCGGAGTACTTCTCACTAGGCCAGTTTAGCAGACTAAACTCTAGCAGTTTTGAGAGAGAAATTAGGCTCCCCGGCTAGTGACCGCACGCTCGTGTCGAAAAAAAGAGTGATAGATAATAATAATAATAAAACTTTGCAAGGACTAAGAAGAAGAACACTTATCATAAAACGACTCATATAAATTTAAGAGCCCCCAAGTGACTTGGGTAAAAGAATGATTGCATGTACTGAAGTACTTATATCATATCTATGTTCAACCGAACTTTAAACGCGTCTTAACCGACCGTCGGCTTCTCCCTCTTCGGTCAAGGACCGAAAAGTGTTATGTACTCCATCTGTCGAGAATATCGACGGTGTTTCCAATAACCAGGCAATCAAGCCATAAGGCTGCAACAGACAAAGCGCGCTCAGGGAACTTATGCTATACTACTGCGAAGTGTAAGAAGCATCTTCGAAGAGAATAATACCCCCACCGATGCCTTTCTTCGGTGCTCATTGTTATTATGAGACTTGTGCAATAGATTTTTTGTACTCATGAGTTCCGTTGTGTGCCGACCATCATTGAAAACTATAAGAGCGCTAGCTTTCAGCTTCACCCAGTCTAAGGTCCGGCTCGGATGACCCGATCGTGACAATCACAGAGGTGCTCCCTTTACTCCCTAGCCGAACAATCGGGAATGTAGGGGTAAACACAGGAGCGAGGCAACCCAGCTTGCAAATCGCTTAAGTCAATATGGTGCATATTGTGGCGTAATACACGAACAAGGAACGAAGCCGTACAAGTATAATCATATGCAAGAGGAAAAGCTTCATGAAGGAAGCCCCCACATGAATTGGGTATTTGAATTTATGCGTCACTGTGACGCCCGGGTATTTAGCTACAGTAATCCCCCGTTAATGATGCCACGTCACCGCAGTTATTGTTGATAATCCCGCGTTAGTTCAAAAACCAATTCAAATTCAAAATTTAATAAAAGGCAAACATCAAGATTTTCGAACTTTAAAACTAAAATGTTCGGGTTGTGCCCAACGGTGCAGAAGTAACTACGGTGGAGGAACCACACTTTCATAAAATGTTTAAATACTATAAGTGGATAAAACAGCAGCAAAACAATTAATAAAATGCCTTTGGTAATTTTATAAAATATTAAACTAATTTATTCTGGAGTAAAACTTTTTGTGGCAGTGCCATTCAATGCAATTTGAGTTATGAGGCAAGTTACACTTTTTACAAAAATCAACTGATGGCTCTACTTAATGCGAATCGATATATATAAAAAAAA
>NC_041384.1:2551552-2552438 GCF_002162155.2 Triticum dicoccoides | reverse complement strand
CCCATTGCCTTCCCCCTGCAGCTCCCCTGTGAGCACCCCCTCCTATCCTCCTTCCCCTCCTTCCTTGCGTCGCGCGCGTGCGACGGTACACACCATGGTGCCCCGCTGCGCCCCCCCCGGCCTGCTCACTGCAGCCTGTGCACGCTCCCGTGCGTGGCCACGTTGCCGCTAGCCGGTAGCCCGCCCGCCTAGTCCGCGCCTGCTTCCGCGCGCCCGCGCCGGCCCCATCCACCGCTGATCCACGGCTCACCGGAGCCCGCCTCCCCTGGTGGCCTCGGGCACGCGTCCGCGCGACGCCGTCCCCTGCGCTCGCCGCCGCCGCGAACTGCGGGCTCGGTCAGTCGGCGCCCGCGTCCGGCGCCCCTGGGCTCCGTCCGCCGGACCCGGGTTAGCCTCGACGGGTGCCCACACCCGTGCTCGTTTGCTCGTTTGGCCCCTGGGGCCTATGACAGATGGGCCCCATGCCCATAACGTTTTATTAAAAAAAAGAGGAATTAGAAATAAAAATAATAAATAAATAAATGATTTAATAAAATTAATTATTAATTAGTTAATTATCTAATGAATTAATTAAGTTAATTAATCCGGTTTAATTAATTTAATTAACTAGTTGAGTTTAATTAACCTGATCAATTAACCTAAACCCTAATTAAACTAACAGTGTATGACAGGTGGGTCCCACGGGACCCACATGTCAGGTTGACCAGGTCAACGGTCAACGCTGACTGCTGACGTCAGCATGACATCATGCTGACGTCATAATTCCATTTTTCGAATTAATTAAATAATTAATTAAATTCCAGAAATTAATAAAATCTTTAGAAAATCATATCTTTTAATCCGTAACTCGGATTAAAATATTTTCAACATGAAAGTTGCTCAGAAC
>NC_041384.1:2544643-2551328 GCF_002162155.2 Triticum dicoccoides | reverse complement strand
CCCCCCCTTGATCACCAGATATCGCCTATTCTCCTCTATACTGCTTGCATTAGAGTAGTGTAGCATGTTACTACTTTCCGTTAATCCTATTCTGATGCATAGCCTGTCATTGTTCCTACAGTCATTGATACCTTACCCGCAATCCTAATTGCTTAGTATAGGATGCTAGATTATCATCATTGGCCCTACATTCTTGTCGGTCTGCCTTGCTATACTATTGGGCCGTGATCACTCGGGAGGTGATCACGGGTATATACTATACATACATACATACTATACAGATGGTGACTAAAGTCGGGTCAGCTCGAAGAGTACCCGCAAGTGATTCTGATGAGGGGGCTGAAAGGACAGGTGGCTCCATCCCGGTAGAGGTGGGCCTGGGTTCCCGACGGCCCCCGACTGTTACTTTGTGGCGGAGCGACAGGGCAGGTTGAGACCACCTAGGAGAGAGGTGGGCCTAGCCCTGTTCGGCGTTCGCGGATACTTAACACGCTTAACGAGATCTTGGTATTTGATCTGAGTCGGCTACGAGCCTATACGCACTAACCATCTACGTGGGAGTAGTTATGGGTATCCCGACGTAGTGGTATTAGCCGAAGCACTTCAGACGTCAGCGACGGAGCGGCGCGCGCCGAATTGGACTGGAACGCCACTAGGCTAGGTCTGCTTTCGGCCGCCCTCGCAACGTGCAGGTGTGCTATGGGCGATGGGCCCAGACCCCTGTGCGCTTAGGTTTAGACCGGCGTGCTGGCCTCTCTGTTTTGCCTAGGTGGGGCTGCGACGTGTTGATCTTCCGAGGCCGGGCATGACCCAGGAAAGTGTGTCCGGCCAAATGGGATCAAGCTTGTTGGGTTATGTGGTGCACCCCTGCAGGGAAGTTAATCTATTCGAATAGCCGTGATCTTCGGTAACAGGACGACTTGGAGTTGTACCTTGACCTTATGACAACTAGAACCGGATACTTAATAAAACACACCCTTCCAAGTTCCACAGACAACCCGGTGATCGCTTTTCTACAGGGCGACGAGGAGAGGATCGCCGAGTAGGATTATGCTACTGCGATGCTACTGGAGATGCTACTTGGAGATGCTACTTGGAGATGCTACTTGGGGGACTTCAATCTACTCTCTTCTACATGCTGCAAGACGGAGGCTGCCAGAAGCGTAGTCTTCGACAGGATTAGCTATCCCCCTCTTATTCTGGCATTCTGCAGTTCAGTCCACCGATATGGCCCTTTACACATATACCCATGCATATGTAGTGTAGCTCCTTGCTTGCGAGTACTTTGGATGAGTACTCACGGTGGCTTTCTCCCTCTTTTCCCCTTTCCCTTCTACCTGGTTGTCGCAACCAGATGCTGGAGCCCTGGAGCCATACGCCACCGTCGACGATGATTCCTACTACACTGGAGGTGCCCACTACTACGTGCAGGCCGCTGACGACGACCAGGAGTAGTTAGGAGGATCCCAGGCAGGAGGCCTGCGCCTCTTTCGATCTGTATCCCAGTTTGTGCTAGCCTTGTTAAGGCAAACTTGTTTAACTTATGTCTGTACTCAGATATTGTTGCTTCCGCTGACTCGTCTATGATCGAGCACTTGTATTCGAGTCTTCCGAGGCCCCTGGCATGTATTATGATGCTTGTATGACTTATTTTATTTATAGAGTTGTGTTGTGATATCTTCTCGTGAGTCCCTGATCTTGATCGTACACCTTTGCGTGCATGATTAGTGTACGATTGAATCGGGGGCGTCACAAGTTGGTATCAGAGCCGACTGCCTCTAGGAATCCCCCTTCCAACTCCTTGGCCGAAGTCGAGTCTAGACTTTACAAAACTTTTACTAACATGGCTGTGCGGCCCATGGGCCCACGTCGCCATTGGGTGGTATTAGGATCTTTTACTCCTCGACCTTTACTCTGGGATTCTGAACTCTCTTCTATTCGGGTTAAACGATTTTGCTAAAAACAAAACTAACTTTAGGTTCTCGCAAGTACTTTTTCCCGGAGAGCCCCTCACTTCAGATGATCGCCTGCTACATCAGAAGATTCCGAAGATACTCTCTGATGTTCTCTCGAGACTTTGTGCCATCACTTTTGCTATTCCTGACCACCGATAAATCCGTATGGATAACTACTTACACTTGCCATTCATACGATCATCCCCCATTGATCTTGTTATTACAAGATACCCCGAAGTTTCTTTACTGTTCCGAAAATACTTTGTGCCTACTGCCTAGCAGTTCTTTGCCACATGAATACCCCTTCAAATAAATCCTCGCACTTGTCGAGTATCCACTCATCCCCAGTTGTTCATGTGTTTCACAAAAGTCTTCAAAATACTATTCGTTCTTCCGAAAATCCTCTGGAGCCTTTGGCTCTTGAAATTCTTGCTTGCTTGCATTATGGTTAAACCCATAAGTCTCGTAGTCTTATTGACATTCCTTGTCATTATCATTTTGAGTCTGTTGACTCAATATGTTTGCGAATGCACGCAATCATCATTGATCCTTATAAATTACCTTTCCGGCTGAGCTTCCATTCTTTTAACTGGAATTGGTTCTCGACCAATCCAATTGTCGTTGATCGTACCCTAAGGCTATTCAACTTATCCATCCCTAATCAGAGCATTGCTTCTGATCCCTTGATTTGAAAATCATAATTCCTTTGCATTTGACAATTGAGTTAGTCAGTTGTTTCTATAATCTGATCTCCTTGCATTCTTCTTCCTCTATTTGAGTATCGATACTCGTATCAGATCCTTTGTGGACCATCAAGTCCTTTGTTGGATTGTTATCCGACAGTGTCCTTCACATTTGATCACCTTGTGAGTTCTTCCCCTGATACATAATGCCTTTGTTAAGTTGTATCCTCTGCTTGGCCAACCATGCTCTGCTTTCGGGCTTGTGTTATTTACTCTTGAAACTTGAGGTATATGTTTCTAAGAAGCCCCTATGGGTTGAACATATGCCTTCTCTAAACCGTGTGAACCCGAAAGTTTTCACGAGTCATACTCTTCTGGCGCTTCACCAGATAAAATTTCAACATTGCAACTTCATCGAACGCGAGAAGTAAATGAAAGGTTATGCATTGGAGAAGTGGGAGTCGACCTTGAACCTTGCGTTCATGCCCATGGACACGATGTATAACTTATCATGGAAGCTACTCGTAAAAATAGTTACCCCCTTGTTATAAGTTCATCTTGTATCCGTGGTTCAATCATTTATGATCGTGGTTTCTGACCATGTTCTCCTTTAAATACCATTTCTCGTGCAAGTTAAGCACTGGTCTTATGTAGAGTAATGCCCTAGTCCAACCTCTACTTTGAATTGTCGTCGAGTATTACCCCCTGGTATCTCGAAATTATCATGGAACTGCAGAACTTCTTATGAGTTCTTCATCAAGTACTACATTCTCACGGATTCCAATTTTTCACGGGCTCTGCGTTATTAGACACTCAAAAGACACCGATAACTGAACCGAGTCCGCTCTTCGGTTCAACAACTCTTCAGTAAGCTTCTATAAGTACGAGTTTGTACCCGATCACGCCATTCCTAGCCTGTTTGGCTATATCATTGTCGTGATGATTCTAACTGTGCTACCTGGTCCTTATTCTCGGAGCACCAATTTTCGACGATGAACTAACCTTACGTCGATCCTCATCGTCATATCATTTCGCCTTGAACTACAAGCTTGGTTTCGAGTTTGTGTCGTACCCTTGGTTCCAATAACCTTTCACTTCATCATTACTTGACTTGATGTCGTTACCGATCGATTACATCTTCATGAACTCTCGCGACAAAGGTGTCGTGATCATCAACATTCTGAGCTCATCCAGGATATCAATTGAATTCATGATGAGAAATACCATCCTTGCCCTCGATGAACTGTATTATCGTCGACCACTTTATTGCCCTCCCACCAACACAAGCTTGTTCATGTTTGGTGTTATACCTTGAGTTCCTTGCTATCCAGTAATTGTTCTTCTTTACCTTGGAACATCAACATCTCTTATGTCCTCAATGTTGTGAGAAATTCACCACCCTTAAGAATTCTTGATACCAGTGATACTTATTAACATCACCATTCTTTTCTTGGTCCCCGTGATGTTTCTAACCGGAATACCGACAAATGGTCTGTGATGTGTAAATTCTAAACTTCGAGCAACCCTCTTGCTTTGAAGTTATTGGTCTATAGTTTCATTCTACGACTATGGCTTATTGAATCACCATTCTGACATTGGTCGTGCAACCCAATCCATATTTCGGGCGCACCTTTCAACCAATGTTTAATTGTGTATGTTTTCCTCGAGCATACTTCCTTATATCATTTGATCTGACAAATGTTATCTCCTTGTTCACTTAATGGAGGAAATCCATCTTTTGGGAATCTTGGTGAATTGCCGTTGAGTTCACCAGACACCTCCTTGTCCTCTCCTTGGGTTAATGATGGACTCTTGTTAACGGAAATCCCTTCATAGTTCATTTCCCCGAGAATCTTACAATGTCATCTCGTCAATTTGCGTTGCACCTTTTCTTCTCAGGTATCCTAAGCCTGAGGTATCGTGACACCAATCGGATCTGAATCTCGGTCAGATATGATGGTTGGGACAACTTTCCAAGAGTTATGATGTTGATCCTTTGATGACCCGGTAACATGATGTCATGCCTAGCACACCTGACCGGAGGACCTATTGCTATAATTTTCCTTTTAGCAATGCTATCCATTCTTCCATGAGGAAATTGTAAGACTTATTCTACAAGCTGTTCCTGATGGATCCTTTGAGTATCCAAAGTCTGATCTTCACCTATAGACCATGTCAATGCTATCTCGAAGCATGTCGGTGGTGCTCCGATTTTCAACAAGAACATTTGAAGCCCAATGCTAAATGTTACTTGCTCAATTACCCCAAACACCGTTGCATCGGTAATGTCATGAAATTTCTCTCCCCTTTCCTAAGGAGTTTTCTACATTATATCCTGCCAAGGATATCATGCTCTGCTTGTCCTTGGGAAGGATATACCCCTGATATATGTGTTTAAACACATTTTCCTTTCCCTTGTTCTGTTTAATTTGATAATCATATTTTCCTTTCCATTGTTGGGTTAACCTTTATTGTGATTTATATGATCTAAGAAGTAAAGATTCGCTGCTTATATAAACACCTCGGTTGTACGACTCTGTCAATAAGACCCTGTTACTATTGTTGATGACATTCTGGTAGCCACCGATGGAAGAGAACCTTGCCTATTGGTCCGCCTCGTTCGACGAGCAGGAAAATGGTTCTCTTCGTCCCTCGCCCTTGGTACCGTCGTTGTTGCCGACATAATTGACAGGCTAGCCTCTGCCTTGCCTTGCTTGCATGATCACGCAAGACGTCTCCACCCTTCCAACTTTTAACCCACATGGTGGGCCCATAACCCACAGTTCCACAGGATCGAAACCTGACTCTCCTATACACCCTGTTGTCGAAGTTATTCCTCGCGCTTGGCTTCGTATTTAATTCATGGGCCACCTTCCTAATGCTCTATTCTGGTATCAGACGCAATACTTACTCTCGCTGCTCTGAAACCCTTTCTCACTCTGGTTCAGACTTCGAGCAACCATCTATCCACTTGGAACCTCTTATTGTACCTTCGTACCTTACTCTTGATGTATTCGATTTGTTCAACTCGAGAGATACTCATATGTTCATACTTGGGAAACCCCCAGAAGATTTTCCCTTGTAACATCCTATCGTTGTAGAGCTGCCCCTTACCTATTCGTAAGTACGATGGAGATCCCGAAGAAAGGATGACAAATTGATCATCGTGACTTGAAGCAGTGAAATGAAGGCATCAATGAAAGGGATTAACTTCTTCAAGAAGATCCCTTAGAATAACCAGAACCCCCCCTTACTCCCCTCTTAAATCTCGGGACGAGATTTCTTGTAGTGGAGGAGAGTTGTGACGCCCGGGTATTTAGCTACAGTAATCCCCCGTTAATGATGCCACATCACCGCAATTATTGTTGATAATCCCAAGTTAGTTCAAAAACCAATTCAAATTCAAAATTTAATAAAAGGCAAACATCAAGATTTTCGAACTTTAAAACTAAAATGTTCGGGTTGTGCCCAACGGTGCAGAAGTAACTACGGTGGAGGAACCACACTTTCATAAAATGTTTAAATACTATAAGTGGATAAAACAACAACAAAACAATTAATAAAATGCCTTTGGTAATTTTATAAAATATTAAACTAATTTATTCTGGAGTAAAACTTTTTGTGGCAGTGCCATTCAATGCAATTTGAGTTATGAGGCAAGTTACACTTTTTACAAAAATCAACTGATGGCTCTACTTAATGCGAATCGATATATATAAAAAAAAGAAAAACTAAAAGAAAAAGAGAAAACACAAAACCAGAGAAGAAAAAAAAGGGGAGAAAACCTCCCCTCCCGTTGGGCCCCGGCCCAGCTGGCCGACCGGCCGGCCCAGCCGCCCCCCCATCTCTGGCCTACAAGGCCACTACCCCCCCAGAAACCCTAACCCGTTGCCCCCGTCGTCCCACTCCCCCCACCTTTCCCCTCGTCCCCTCACCCGCCGCCACCACATGCAACACACGCACACACACTCATGCACGCATCGTGCCTGGGGGAGGGGTGCCCCTGCTCGATCCCTTCCTCCCGCACGGCCGCGCCCAATCGCTCGC
>NC_041384.1:2503906-2544123 GCF_002162155.2 Triticum dicoccoides | reverse complement strand
GCACCCGCCGCCTCCCGAAGACCGCTCCGCCCGGAGCCCGCCCTCCCTCGCCGGACTGTCGCCACCTCCTCGAGCCCATTGCCTTCCCCCTGCAGCTCCCCTGTGAGCACCCCCTCCTATCCTCCTTCCCCTCCTTCCTTGCGTCGCGCGCGTGCGCCGGTACACACCATGGTGCCCCGCTGCGCCCCCCGGCCTGCTCACTGCAGCCTGTGCACGCTCCCGTGCGTGGCCACGTTGCCGCTAGCCGGTAGCCCGCCCGCCTAGTCCGCGCCTGCTTCCGCGCGCCCGCGCCGGCCCCATCCACCGCTGCTCCACGGCTCACCGGAGCCCGCCTCCCCTGGTGGCCTCGGGCACGCGTCCGCGCGACGCCGTCCCCTGCGCTCGCCGCCGCCGCGAACAGCGGCCTCGGTCAGTCGGCGCCCGCGTCCGGCGCCCCTGGGCTCCGTCCGCCGCACCCGGGTTAGCCTCGACGGGTGCCCACACCCGTGCCCGTGAGCCCGCGCGCCCACACGCCCATAACCACTAAGGCCCCTATGGGCCTATGACAAACGGGGCCCACGCCCAGAACGAAAATTTAAAAAAAAAAGAGAATTAAAAAAAAATATAATAAGTAAATAATTAAAAATAAAATTAATGAATTAATTAATTAATTAACTAATTAATTAACTTAATTAATTCTGATTAAATTAACTAAATAAGATTAATTAACCTAATTAACTAATTAACTTAATTAACTGAAACAGTCAATGACATGCGGGACCCACATGTCAGCTTGACCCAGTCAACACCTCTGTTGACTGATGATGTCATGCTGACGTCATGCTGATGCAGTAATGCCATTTTCGGATTAAATTAATAATAATAATTTATAAGTTGATTAAATCTTTTAAAATTAATATAAGGTAAACCGTAGCTCGGATCGAAAAACTTTGTACATGAAAGTTGCTCAGAACGACGAGACGATTCCGGATACGCAGTCCGTTCGTCCGCCACACACCCCTAACCTATCAAACTCGCAACTTTCCCCCTCCGGTTCATCTGTCCGAAAACGCGAAACACCGGGAATACTTTCCCGGATGTTTCCCCCTTCACCGGTATCGCCTATCCCTACGTTAGGTCACCCCTAGCACACCGTATTGCCGCGTCTTGCTTTGTGTTACATTTGATTGCTCTGTTATTTATTGTGTTCCCCCTCCGTTACTCCTTTCCGGTAGACTCCGAGACCGACGCTGCTGCTGCCCAGCTCGACTACGGAGTTGACGACCCCTCTCTCTTGCCAGAGCAACCAGGCAAGCCCCCCCCCCTTGATCACCAGATATCGCCTATTCTCCTCTATACTGCTTGCATTAGAGTAGTGTAGCATGTTACTGCTTTCCGTTAATCCTATTCTGATGCATAGCCTGTCATTGCTGCTACAGTCATTGATACCTTACCCGCAATCCTAAATGCTTAGTATAGGATGCTAGTTTATCATCATTGGCCCTACATTCTTGTCAGTCTGCCTTGCTATACTATCGGGCCGTGATCACATTGGGAGGTGATCACGGGTATATACTATACATACATACATACTATACAGATGGTGACTAAAGTCGGGTCAGCTCATTGAGTACCCGCAAGTGATTCTGACGAGGGGGCTGAAAGGACAGGTGGCTCCATCCCGGTAGAGGTGGGCCTGGGTTCCCGACGGCCCTCGACTGTTACTTTGTGGCGGAGCAACAGGGCAGGTTGAGACCACCTAGGAGACAGGTGGGCCTGGCCCTGTTCGGCGTTCGCGGATACTTAACACGCTTAACGAGATCTTGGTATTTGATCTGAGTCGGCTACGAGCCTATACGCACTAACCATCTACGTGGGAGTAGTTATGGGTATCCCGACGTCGTGGTATCAGCTGAAGCACTTCAGACGTCAGCGACGGAGCGGCGCGCGCCGAATTGGACTGGAACGCCACTAGGCTAGGTCTGCTTTCGGCCGCCCTCGCAACGTGCAGGTGTGCTATGGGCGATGGGCCCAGACCCCTGTGCGCTTAGGTTTAGACCGGCGTGCTGGCCTCTCTGTTTTGCCTAGGTGGGGCTGCGACGTGTTGATCTTCCGAGGCCGGGCATGACCCAGGAAAGTGTGTCCGGCCAAATGGGATCAAGCGTGTTGGGTTATGTGGTGCACCCCTGCAGGGAAGTTAATCTATTCGAATAGCCATGATCTTCGGTAACAGGACGACTTGGAGTTGTACCTTGACCTTATGACAACTAGAACCGGATACTTAATAAAACACACCCTTCCAAGTTCCACAGACAACCCGGTGATCGCTTTTCTACAGGGCGACGAGGAGAGGATCGCCGGGTAGGATTATGCTACTGCGATGCTACTGGAGATGCTACTTGGAGATGCTACTTGGAGATGCTACTTGGGGGACTTCAATCTACTCTCTTCTACATGCTGCAAGACGGAGGCTGCCAGAAGCTTAGTCTTCGACAGGATTAGCTATCCCCCTCTTATTCTGGCATTCTGCAGTTCAGTCCACCGATATGGCCCTTTACACATATACCCATGCATATGTAGTGTAGCTCCTTGCTTGCGAGTACTTTGGATGAGTACTCACGGTGGCTTTCTCCCTCTTTTCCCCTTTCCCTTCTACCTGGTTGTCGCAACCAGATGCTGGAGCCCTGGAGCCAGACGCCACCGTCGACGATGATTCCTACTACACTGGAGGTGCCCACTACTACGTGCAGGCCGCTGACGACGACCAGGAGTAGTTAGGAGGATCCCAGGCAGGAGGCCTGCGCCTCTTTCGATCTGTATCCCAGTTTGTGCTAGCCTTCTTAAGGCAAACTTGTTTAACTTATGTCTGTACGCAGATATTGTTGCTTCCGCTGACTCGTCTATGATCGAGCACTTGTATTCGAGCCCTCGAGGCCCCTGGCATGTATTATGATGCTTGTATGACTTATTTTATTTATAGAGTTGTGTTGTGATATCTTCCCGTGAGTCCCTGATCTTGATCGTACACCTTTGCGTGCATGATTAGTGTATGATTGAATCGGGGGCGTCACAGTCACAAACAAAGCTTGGACAAGGAAATTTTTTACAAGCAACTTTTTTCCAAAAAAGTATAGTGCTTGGTCGAACCGAACACAAGTTAGAAATTAAAGCTTTGAGCATGAAAGCGACTTAGCTGGTTAATGTGTTCGGTATTGATGACGCGGTCCGAGCTTGATGCGGGGCAAGGTTCTGAAGGAAATATGCCCTAGAGGCAATAATAAAGGTATTATTTATTTCCTTATATCATGATAAATGTTTATTATTCATGCTAGAATTGTATTAACCGGAAACATAATACATGTGTGAATACATAGACAAACAGAGTGTCACTAGTATGCCTCTACTTGACTAGCTCGTTAATCAAAGATGGTTATGTTTCCTAACCATAAACAAAAGAGTTGTTATTTGATTAACGGGATCACATCATTAGAAGAATGATGTGATTGACATGACTCATTCCATTAGTTTAGCACCCGATCGTTTAGTACGTTGCTATTGCTTTCTTCATGACTTATACATGTTCCTATGACTATGAGATTATGCAACTCCCGTTTGCCGGAGGAACACTTTGTGTGCTACCAAGCGTCACAACGTAACTGGGTGATTATAAAGGAGCTCTATAGGTGTCTCCAAAGGTACATGTCGGGTTGGCGTATTTCGAGATTAGGATTTGTTACTCCGATTGTCGGAGAGGTATCTCTGGGCCCTCTCAGTAATGCACATCACTTAAGCCTTGCAAGCATTACAACTAATGAGTTAGTTGTAGGATGATGTATTACGGAATGAGTAAAGAGACTTGCCGGTAACGAGATTGAACTAGGTATTGAGATACCGACGATCGAATCTCGGGCAAGTAACATACCGATGACAAAGGGAACAACGTATGTCGTTATGTGGTCTGACAGATAAAGATCTTCGTAGAATATGTGGGAGCCAACATGAGCATCCAGGTTCCGCTATTGGTTATTGACCGGAGATGTGTCTCGGTCATGTCTACATTGTTCTCGAACCCGTAGGGTCCGCACGCTTAAGGTTTCGATGACAGCTATATTATGAGTTTATGAGTTTTGATGTACCGAAGGAGTTCGGAGTCCCGTATGAGATCGGGGACATGACGAGGAGTCTCGAAATGGTCGAGACGTAAAGATCGATATATTGGACGACTATATTCGGACATCGGAAAGGTTCCGAGTGATTCGGGTATTTTTTGGAGTACCGGGAGTTACGGGAATACGTATTGGGCCTTATTGGGCCATACGGGAAAGAAGGAAAAGGGCCTCAAGGGTGGACGCACCCCTCCCCTTAGTCTGGTCCGAATTGGACTAGGGAAGGGGGGCGCCCCCTTCCTTCCTTCTCCTTTTTCCTTCCTCTTTTCCTATTCCATATGGGAGCTGGAATCCTACTAGGACTAGGGAGTCCTAGTAGGACTCCACACTTGGCGCGCCCCCTCCTAGGGCCGGCCTCCTCCTCCCTTGCTCCTTTATATACGAGGGCAGGGGGGCACCTCTAGACACAGGTTGATCCACGTGATCATATTCTTAGCCGTGTGCGGTGCCCCCTTCCACCATAATCCTCGATAATATTGTAGCGGTGCTTAGGCGAAGCCCTGCGACGGTAGAACATCAAGATCGTCACCACGCCGTCGTGCTGACGGAACTCTTCCCCGACACTTTTCTGGATCGGAGTCCGGGGATCGTCATCGAGCTGAACGTGTGCTAAAACTCGGAGGTGCCATAGTTTCGGTGCTTGATCGGTCGGGCCGTGAAGACGTACGACTACATCAACCGCGTTGTGCTAACGCTTCCGCTGTCGGTTTACAAGGGTACGTAGATCACACTCTCCCCTCTCGTTGCTATGCATCACCATGATCTTGCGTGTGCTAAGGAATTTTTTTGAAATTACTACGTTCCCCAACAGTGGAGCACAAGTGATGTTGTGCACGAGTAGAGCACAAGTGAGTTGTGGGCGATATAAGTCATACTGCTTACCAGCATGTCATACTTTGGTTCGGCGATATTGTTGGATGAAGCGGCCCGGACCGACATTACGCGTACGCTTACGCGAGACTGGTTCTACCGACGTGCTTTGCACACAGGTGGCTGGTGGGTGTCAGTTTCTCCAACTTTAGTTGAACCGAGTGTGGCTACGCCCGGTCCTTGCGAAGGTTAAAACATCACTAACTTGACAAACTATCGTTGTGGTTTTGATGCGTAGGTAAGAACGGTTCTTGCTCAGCCCGTAGCAGCCACGTAAAACTTGCAACAACAAAGTAGAGGACGTCTAACTTGTTTTTGCATGGCATGTTGTGATGTGATATGGTCAAGACATGATGCTAAATTTTATTGTATGAGATGATCATGTTTTGTAACCAAGTTATCGGCAACTGGTAGGAGCCATATGGTTGTCGCTTTATTGTATGCAATGCAATCGCGCTGTAATGCTTTACTTTATCACTAAGCGGTAGCGATAGTTGTGGAAGCATAAGATTGGCGAAATGACAACGATGCTACGATGGAGATCAAGGTGTCACACCGGTGACGATGATGATCATGACGGTTCTTCGAAGATGGAGATCACAAGCACAAGATGATGGTGACCATATCATATCACTTATATTGATTGCATGTGATGTTTATCTTTTATGCATCTTATCTTGCTTTGATTGACGGTAGCATTTTAAGATGATCTCTCGCTAATTATCAAGAAGTGTTCTCCCTGAGTATGCACTGTTGCGAAAGTTCTTCGTGCTGAGACACCACGTGATGATCGGGTGTGATAGGATCTACGTTCAAATACAACGAGTGCAAAACAGTTGCACACGCGGAATACTTAGGTTATACTTGACGAGCCAAGCATATACAGATATGGCCTCTGAACACGGAGACCGAAAGGTCGAGCATGAATCATATAGTAGATATGATCAACATAGTGATGTTCACCAATGAAGCTACTCCATCTCACGTGATGATCGGACATGGTTTAGTTGATTTGGATCACGTAATCACTTAGAGGATTAGAGGGATGTCTATCTAAGTGGGAGTTCTGAAGTAATATGATTAATTGAACTTTAATTTATCATGAACTTAGTCCTGGTAGTATTAGCATATCTATGTTGTAGATCAATAGCTCGCATTGTTGTTTTCATATGTTTATTTTGATATGTTCCTAGAGAAAATTGTGTTGAAAGATGTTAGTAGCAATGATGCGGATTGGATCCGTGATCTGAGGTTTATCCTCATTGCTGCACAGAAGAATTATGTCCTTGATGCACCGCTAGGTGACGGACCTATTGCAGGAGCAGATGCAGACGTTATGAACGTTTGGCTAGCTCAATATGATGACTACTTGATAGTTTAGTGCACCATGCTTAACGTCTTAGAATCGGGACTTCAAAGACGTTTTGAACGTCATGGACCATATGAGATGTTCCAGGAGTTGAAGTTAATATTTCAAGCAAATACCCGAGTTGAGAGATATGAAGTCTCCAACAAGTTCTATAGCTAAAAAGATGGAGGAGAATCGCTCAACTAGTGAGCATGTGCTCAGATTGTCTGAGTACTACAATCGCTTGAATCAAGTGGGAGTTAATCTTCCAGATAAGATAGTGATTGACAGAATTCTCTAGTCACCATCACCAAGTTAGTAGAACTTCGTGATGAACTATGATATGCAAGGGATAACGGAAACGATTCCCAAGCTCTTCGTAATGCGGAAATTGACGAAGGTAGAAATCGAGAAAAACATCAAGCATTGATGGTAGACAAGACCACTAGTTTCAAGAAAAGGGCAAAGGGAAGAAGGGGAACTTCAAGAAGAACAACAAGCAGATTACTGCTCAAGTGAAGAAGCCCAAGTCTGGTCCTAATCCTGAGACTAAGTGTTTCTACTGCAAAGGGACTGGTCACTGGAAGCGGAACTACCCCAAGTGATTGGCAGATAAGAAGGATGGCAAAGTGAACATAAGTATATTTTACATGTTATTGATGTGTACTTTACTAGTGTTTATAGCAACCCCTCAGTGTTTGATACTAGTTCAATTGCTAAGATTAGTAACTCGAAATGGGAGTTGCTGAATAAACAGAGAGTAGTTAAGGGTGAAGTGACGATGTGTGTTGGAAGTGGTTCCAAGATTGATATGATCATCATCGCACAGTCCCTATACTTTCGGGATTAGTGTTGAACCTGAATAAGTGTTATTTGGTGTTTGCGTTGAGCATGAATATGATTTGATCATGTTTATTGTAATACGGTTATTCATTTAAGTAAGAGAATAAATTGTTGTTCTGTTTACATGAATAAAACCTTGTATGGTTACACACCCAATGAAAATAGTTCGTTGGATCTCGATCATAGTGATACACATAATCATAATATTGAAACCAAAAGATGCAAAGTTAATAATGATAGTGCAACTTATTTGTGGCACTGCCGTTTAGGTCATATTGGTGTAAAGCGCATGAAGAAACTCCATGCCGATGGGTTTTTGGAATCACTTGATTATGAATCAGTTGATGCTTGCGAACCATGCCTCATGGGCAAGATGACTAAAACGCCGTTCCCCGGAACTATGGAGCGAGCAACTGACTTATTGGAAATAATACATACTGATGTATGAGATCTGATGAGTGTTAAGGCTCGTGGCGGGTATCATTATTTTCTGACCTTCACAGATGATTTGAGCAGATATGGGTATATCTACTTAATGAAACACAAGTCTGAAATATTTGAAAAGTTCAAAGAATTTCAGAGTGTAGTGGAGAATCATCGTAACAAGAAAATAAAAGTTTCTATGATATGATCGCAGAGGTAAAATATTTGAGTTACGAGTTTGGCCTTCAGTTAAAACAATGTGAAATAGTTTCACTACTCACGCCACCTGGAACACCACAGCATAATGGTGTGTCCGAACATCATAATCGTACTTTATTAAATATGGTGCGATCTATGATGTCTCTTGCCGATCTACCACTATCATTTTGGGGTTATGCATTAAAGACAGCTGCATTCATGTTTAAAAGGGCACCATCTAAGTCCGTTGTGACGACACAATCTGAATTGTGGTTTGGCAAGAAACCAAAGCTGCCGTTTCTTAAAGTTTGGGGTTGTGATGCTTATATGAAAAAGTTTCATCCTGATAAGCTCAAACCCAAATCGAAGAAATATGTCTTCATAGGACACCCAAAGGAGACTGTTGGGTACACCTTCTATCATAGATCCGAAGGCAAATTATTCATTGCAATGGATCCTTTCTAGAGAAGGAGTTTCTCTCGAAAGAAGTGAGTGGGAGGAAAGTAGAACTTGATGAGGTAACTGTACCTACTCCCTTATTGGAAAGTAGTTCATCACAGAAATCTGTTCCTGTGACTACTAGACCGATTAGTGAGGAAGCTAATGATGATGATCATGTAACTTCAGATCAAGTTACTACCGAACCTCGTAGGTAAACCAGAGTGAGATCCGCACCAGAGTGGTACGGTAATCCAGTTCTGGAGGTCGTTACTTGACCATGACGAGCCTACGAACTATGAGGAAGCGATGATGAGCCCAGATTCCGCGAAATGGCTTGAGGCCATGAAATCTGAGATGAGATCCATGTATGAGAACAAAGTATGGACTTTGATTGACTTGCCCAATGATCAGCGAGCCATTGAGATTAAATGGATCTTCAAGAGGAAGACGGACGCTGATAGTAGTGTTACTATCTACAAAGCTAGAATTGTCGCAAAAAGGTTTTCGACAAGTTCAAGGTGTTGACTACGATGCGAGTTTCTCACTCATATCTATACTTAAATCTGTCCGAATCATGTTAGCAATTGCCGCATTTTATGAAATCCGGCAAATGGATAAACAAAACTGCATTCCTTAATGGATTTATTAAAGTTGTATATAATACAACCAGAAGGTTTTGTCAATCCTAAAGGTGCTAACAAAATGTGCAAGCTCCAGCGATCCATCTATGGACTAGTGCAAGCATCTCGGAGTTGGAATATGCGCTTTGATGAGATGATCAAAGCATATAGTTTTATACAGACTTGCGGTGAAGCCTGTATTTACAAGAAAGTGAGTGGGAGCACTACAACATTTCTGATAAGTATATGTGAATGACATATTGTTGATCGGAAATAATGTAGAATTATTCTGCAAAGCATAAAGGAGTGTTTTCAAAGAAGTTTTTCAAAGAAACACCTCGGTGAAGCTGCTTACATATTAAGCATCAAGATCTATAGAGATAGATCAAGACGCTTGATAAGTTTTTTCAATGAATACATACCTTGACAATATTTTGAAGTAGTTCAAAAATGGAACAGTCAAAGAAAGAGTTCTTGGCTGTGTTACAAGGTGTGAAATTGAGTAAGACTCAAAGCCCGACCACGGCAGAAGATAGAAAGAGAATGAATGTCATTTCCTATGCCTCAGCCATAGGTTCTATAAAGTATGCCATGCTGTGTACCAGATCTATTGTATACCCTACACTGTGTTAAGCAAGGGAGTACAATAGTAATCTAAGAGTAGATCACTGGACAGCGGTCAAAATTATCCTTAGTGGAATAAGGAAATATTTCTCAATTATGGAGGTGACAAAAGGTTCGTCATAAAAGGTTACGTCGATGCAAGTTTTGACACAGATCTGGATGACTCTAAGTCTTGATCTAGATACATATTGAAAGTGGGAGCAATTAGCTAGAGTAGCTCCGTGCAGAGCATTGTAGACATAGAATTCGCAAAATACTTACGGATCTGTATGTGACAGACCCGTTGACTAAAATTATCTCACAAGCAAAACATGATCACACCTTAGTACTCTTTGGGTGTTAATCACATAAACGATGTGAACTAGATTACTGACTCTAGTAAACCCTTTGGGTATAGGTCACATGACGATGTGAACTATGGGTGTTAATCACATGGTGATGTGAACTATTAGTGTTGAATCACATGGCGATGTGAACTAGATTATTGACTCTAGTGCAAGTGGGAGACTGAAGGAAATATGCCCTAGAGGCAATAATAAAGTTATTATTTATTTCCTTATATCATGATAAATGTTTATTATTCATGCTAGAATTGTATTAACCGGAAACATAATACATGTGTGAATACATAGACAAACAGAGTGTCACTAGTATGCCTCTACTTGACTAGCTCGTTAATTGAAGATGGTTATGTTTCCTAACCATAAACAAAAGAGTTGTTATTTGATTAACGGGATCACATCATTAGAAGAATGATGTGATTGACATGACCCATTCCATTAGCTTAGCACCCGATCGTTTAGTACGTTGCTATTGCTTTTTTCATGACTTATACATGTTCCTATGACTATGAGATTATGCAACTCCCGTTTGCCGGAGGAACACTTTGTGTGCTACCAAACGTCAAAACGTAACTGGGTGATTATAAAGGAGCTCTACAGGTGTCTCCAAAGGTTGGCGTATTTCGAGATTAGGATTTGTCACTCCGATTGTCGGAGAGGTATCTCTGGGCCCTCTCGGTAATGCACATCACTTAAGCCTTGCAAGCATTACGGAACGAGTAAAGAGACTTGCCGGTAACGATATTGAACTAGGTATTGAGATACCGACGATCGAATCTCGGGCAAGTAACATACCGATGACAAAGGGAAACAACGTATGTTGTTATGCGGTCTGACCGATAAAGATCTTCGTAGAATATGTCGGAGCCAATATGAGCATCCAGGTTCTGCTATTGGTTATTGACCAGAGACGTGTCTCGGTCATGTCTACATTGTTCTCGAACCCGTAGCGTCCGCATGCTTAAGGTTTCAATGACAGTTATATTATGAGTTTATGAGTTTTGATGTACCAAAAGAGTTCGGAGTCCCGGATGAGATCAGGGACATGACGAGGAGTCTCGAAATGGTCGAGACGTAAAGATCGATATATTGGATGACTATATTCGGACATCGGAAAGGTTCCGAGTGATTCGGGTATTTTTTGGAGTACCGGAGAGTTACGGGAATACGTATTGGGCCTTACTTGGCCATACGGGAAAGAAGGAAAAGGGCCTCAAGGGTGGCCGCACCCCTCCCCTTAGTCTGGTCCGAATTGGACTAGGGAAGGGGGGGCGCCCCCTTCCTTCCTTCTCCTTTTTCCTTCCTCTTTTCCTATTCCATATGGGAGGTGGAATCCTACTAGGACTAGGGAGTCCTAGTAGGACTCCACACTTGGCGCGCCCCCTCCTAGGGCCGGCATCCTCCTCCCTTGCTCCTTTATATACGAGGGCAGGGGGGCACCTCTAGACACAAGTTGATCCACGTGATCATATTCTTAGCCGTGTGCGGTGACCCCTTCCACCATAATCCTCGATAATATTGTAGCGGTGCTTAGGCGAAGCCCTGCGACGGTAGAACATCAAGATCGTCACCACGCCGTCGTGCTGACGGAACTCTTCCCCGACACTTTGCTGGATCGGAGTCCGGGGATCATCATCGAGCTGAACGTGTGCTAAAACTCGGAGGTGCCGTAGTTTCGTTGCTTGATCGGTCGGGCCGTGAAGACGTACGACTACATCAACCGCGTTGTGCTAACGCTTCCGCTGTCGGTCTACAAGGGTACGTAGATCACACTCTCCCCTCTCGCTGCTATGCATCACCATGATCTTGCGTGTGCGTAGGAAATTTTTTGAAATTACTACATTCCCCAATAGGTTCCATCCCCCAAGCTGGTCCCGAGGTGGCAGAGCGGGGAGCTCGACACGCCGAAGTGGTGACATAGCACGGTCAATGCATACCGACAAAGTGATGCCGAAGTCCCCGGATCATTTTCCTGTGCACAAAAAGTAGTGCAAACCGGAGATAATAGTAATAATAATTATTAAAAAAATGTTGCATAATAAATAATTTATGCAAAGTGAGGAATAGAAGAAATATGGCCTGGCGCCGAAGTCAATGTCGATGCAGGGCGTCGGCGTGATGTAGTAAAGGCGTGGCAAAGCCTGAATTCACAGGTCGATCCGAGCTCCAGATGCAGCGTTCGCCGGACTATGTACGGAAACTGATCGAACCACCACACGACCGTTGTTAATGCGGTCACCATTTGATATACCTGTGTACATATCATGGACAAACCAGAGTAATAATTCCTTGGAAAAAATGAACCCAAACAAGCAAAAAATACTGGGATTAATAGCACCTGGTTTATTTGTTGTAGCAATCCGAAGGAAGGTGATTCCCAAAATTGGGACTCGCTCCACACACCCATTGTCTGATGGGCGATAAAATGACGGCATGGCAATGCTGGTAAAGATTGACTCGCTGAGGCAAAGCCCTCGGCCCAGCTAACGTGACGGAGCTGGTCGGTTAGTGACGCCGAAGTGTCCGGAGTAGGTTAATGAAGGGATGACGAAGCCCCCGGTCCAGCTGAGATGTCGAAGCCTCGATGTCAGTCGATGAGTCGAAGTAGGTCGGCGTGATGGACACCAGCTTGAAGAAGCAATAGTGTGGCCCTACCAATGCAGGTCGTGACGTGGTCGATGCCGGCTTGATGAAGCGACCATGCAGCGATGCCGGTATGCCCACTCCGTGTAATCCGTGGGGTGGCGATGTTGGTGATGATTTATCCTTCGCGATACCAGACTCTTGTTCGGCTTACCGAGATGATGATCCAAAGAAGTTGAGCTCGGCTCAACAAAGTGACGACGTGTCTAGCGCAGGTTGGCAGCCGTGGAGCAATATTGCCGGACTGGTTTGACACCAGTATGATGTTGAAGATCATGTTCAAAAGATCTTAAATCTAGTGGATGTGTTCGAGAACAAAACACAATATCCCATACAAAACTTCCGTCAAAAGGGATGTCCGAAATCCCGTTCATAAAAAAGACAAACTCGGGTCGGATTGATTTTCGTGCAGAAAACAGATCCAAAAACTGATGCACTAATCGGAAGGTTCCCGGAGTTTGGACGGTCGGATCGAGCTGAAATTTTGAGAGGTGGTAGATATAGGAATTCCGAAGCCGATCAATGGTTGGATCTTCCAAAGGACGTCTGAGATAGAAGCTGGACACCACGCCCTAAACTCATCCAGATTCCCGTCCAGATTTGACAGGGCTCCGGTATATCGTGGATTGCCAGAGATTCCTCAATCGGAACTCGACGAAATTTTCCAGGGTTGTTGTAGACTCAATTCCGCACAATTCCACCAAAGCGATCATTAAAAAGACACTTGAGGAGGCGATGGCGGCAGTCACAAGTTTGCTGTCCAGAAAAACAGCATGGTCGCCCGAGGACAATGTTGACGTTGAGCCCCCGGGCTCCCTGGATGATTCCTCCATGATCTTGATAGAGATCGGAGTTGATGTTTATAAAGGCCCTCATCCGAACATGACGATCAGAGGTAAGGCGCAGTCCTTGGTCAAACCAAGGTGACCAGTCGAGCTGGTGATGAAGATGCCGAAGTCACAGTTGATCTGCAGGCGAGCCATCAACCTTTTGTCGAACACACAGCGGAACTCTCAATGAAAGCACCAATGTCGGTGTCAAAACCGGCGGATCTCGGGTAGGGGGTCCCGAACTGTGCGTCTAGGCCGGATGTTAACAGGAGGCAAGGGACACAAAGCTTTACCCAGGTTCGGGCCCAAGTTCGGGCCCTCTCGATGGAGGTAAAACCCTACGTCCTGCTTGATTAATATTTATGATATGGGTAGTACAAGAATAGATCTACCACGAGATCGGAGAGGCTAAACCCTAAAAGCTAGCCTATGGTATGATTGTTGTTGGGTATGTTGTATATCTCTCTCGACTAGCCTGACCTCAGTTTATATAATGCACTAGAGGCCTAGGATAACAAGAGTCCTAGCCGAATACGCCGGTGGGGAGGAGTCCTTGTCTTGATCGCCAAGTCTTGTGGAATCTTCCTTGTATGCGGCAGCTGTCCGAACTGGCCCATGAGTATACGGCCATGGGGGTCCTCGGCCCAATCTAACAGATCGGGAGATGACGTGGTGAGTACCCCCTAGTCCAGGACACCGTCACCACCCTTTAGAGCATCAAGGCCTGCCCCGTGAGCGGCATCGGCGTGCAAGACATGGTATGCTAGCAAGCCGCCCTCTTTTGTGTCATCAAGATCACTTGCTCATATGCTTGCATGGAAACATTTTGTAGGCATTTCAAGCTTTGGAGGCATTCAAGGTTCAACACAATGGCAAGTGCTTCAACCTCTCCCATTGCTATCGGGTCATCAAGGACGAAGAGAAGTTCAAGGCACAATATGCCGCGCTCAAGGCACGTGGGGGGAAGGGCGCCGTGGAGGATGTTGGGGGAGGGCGAGCCGGCACGGCCGGGGGGAAGACCAACTCCAAGAAGGAGGACAAGCGAGATGCGGCCACCAACACCTTGATCGCAAGCGTGGACGTCATGATGGATAAGGACTCAAGGGAGGAGGAGCGCCGGTGTTTCAAGGCGGAGCAAATGGATGCTTTCATGGAGATCCAAAGGAGGAGGCTTGATCTTGACGCCGAGAAGCAAGCCAAGATGTTCGAGCTCGAGACGGAGAAGCAAGCCGAGATGCTAGAGATCGAGGCCGCCAACGCCAAGACAAAGGCAAAAGAAGTGGCTTTTGCAAGCATGATGACCGGGGTGGAGATCATGAAGGTGGATCTCAACGCCTTGTCGCCAAGGAAGAGGCCGTGGTTCGAGAAGATGCAGGCCGACATGCTCAAGTTCGACGACGAGTGATCTATGGCGTCGAGGGGCCATCTTTTTTGTATGCCGGCGGGAGTGCCGGCATGACCACAGGAGCCGCGATGGCGTGGTCGAACTCAAGTCCCACCATTTTTTGTATGCTGGCATGTGTGCCGGCCGGCTGCCGAGTGCGCCAGCATGAACTGTGGTGTTTTCTGAAGCCGACATTGTATGCCGGCGCTGGCATGGTGCCGGTATGAGACATGGCCGCTGGCATGATCGGCCGTGGACCTTTTTTATTTAAAAGTTGAATGCGTACATGAAATGGGTCGGCGCGTTGGGCGCATTGCTGACCCAAGTGCAAAACTGGGCGGACGGCGAGCGGGCAGCCGACCCAAACGGACAAAAAACGGACAAATGCGCCGTCCGTTTGGGTCGCCCCATTGGAGTTGCTCTGAAATGCTTCGCGAAAATATTGACGCTATTTACTCTGGTTGTTAGTTGGTGGGCTCCACGTGCATGTAGTAGTATGTACTCCCTCTTCGTTTGTGAATAAGTGTACATCTATCTTTGTTCTGAATCACTGCCAGCCTACAGAGATATGCAACCAGCATAAACTGAAAAAAGTCCTCTGAAAGTAGAGCATTTCAACGAGCCAAATACTCCTATGTGAGACCACAAGGACCAATAAAGCAGAGGAGATCAACTACAATACCATCTAGCCATCAAAGCACCGAGCATCATGAGCGTTTTGTCGTAAAAATAGGAAATTAAACAGCTTAACTAACCTGATTGCTATGCTTGAGATTTGGCAGCAGGGTCTTTGACAGTGGACAGTAAGAGCAATTCCTTTGCTTCTTCTTTCTATTGGCGAAAAAGGACCAACCAAACATCATATTACAAAGGAGCAACAAGACAAATATTGAGCTTCTCCTCAACAAGAAATATTACAGGAGGATTACCTGTATCCTGCTGGAAACGACCGCGCTTGATCTTGTCTGAATGTTGTGCAATATAAACAAAAGAATTCAGGGCACGAAGAAACAGAGCAAAAGCAGAGTACACTGAAATTGAATAGATGTTGAATCCTTTTGGTTTTGGCTTACGTTTCGAGGCGCCGGGCTGGCGTGTCACCATCGACGACTATCACCCTGATCAGCTGAAACCCTTCATCCTCATCATCCTGAAACACTTGATCAAAGTACACGGCCCCTAATCCACAGGTTCCCCAATCGGGCCCGTAAGAGTTGAGGAAAATGAGAAATGGTCGCCCGCCGCGCATTCCATACCCGACAAACATAACCATGTGTGTCTCCGGATGAGGATCACCATGCTTGTAAGGAGGATCTAGCTTGTAGATGTGCTCTCCAAGGCCACTGAAATCAGGTCTGACAGGAAAACTTCCCAGGAGCGGGGTGCCTGAATCAAGCATGGCGAAGACCTGATATGCATCCATACGTGGGTGACACTCGTAGCCGGAAATCTTCACTAGCTTCCTCCTGCCATTGAAGTATGCAAAGACACCTTTATCCCTTAGCAGGTTGAGGGCTGTGATCACTCTATTTTTGTCTTGGCCAAACGGAACTCCGGTCTCGTCTATGTAGGCATTCCAGTAGTAGGTCAAGTCAAGCAGATGTACCTTCTTCTGGGACTCCACAATGTGCGCGATCGCGTTCAGGACACAGCTCTCGTCAACTTGGCGCCGGACATGTACGGGGAGCGCAACAGTTATACACCTATAGTCCTTTCCTTCCTACAAACATGATCAACAATAACAACAAGCATCAAGCCGGATCACTTGAAAACGCTAGGTGTGAGTAGCAATAATCTGGGGGACCGACTCACATTGTGAAACCCATAAACTAGAGCATCATATGCATGGCCATGGCCACGACCTCGGTTGTTCATGCTGCAAAAAAACAAGACCGGTAGAAGTTGAGAAGTGCAATCATCTGTATAAGTGCAGATATTTTCGTGCAGAGTAGTTACAGGTGCACAATTAAGTTTGTGAGGAAGCAGAGTGGAACAGGGGAAGAAGAAGAAGCATAAGCAACAAGAGCAAGCATGAAGCGAGGACACCTGGGACGCCAGTGCTTGGCAAGGGAGTAGCAAGAGGCCGGGGGTCCTAACTAACATTACTCAGCCGTAACATCTCCATGAGCATTCATCTCTTGGTTCGAACATGAGCAAGAGCAATCTATCAAAAACAGAGAGTTGTTTCTACTTGTGTTTACATCTAAGATATCTTTTCCTAACCAGGAAGGAACCTGGCTACTACACTTGCAATTAAGCTGACATCGAAAAACAAGAGCGGTTCCTTAATTAGTTTGCAAAAGAAAAAGAAAAAAACCACTGATCCGCTTGCTTTGCTGCAGGGAGGGAAAATCGCATGTGCCGGAAGGCATCGCAGATTGAGCATCCGAACCTGGCGTTGCGGGCAGGAATCACAACAGCGTCCTAGGCTTCCAGGAAGCAGACAAGAATCACGGCGCCGTCCTCCCTCCCCGTAGAGCTGCCAGGCAAAGCCATCCATCGGCCGTCCCAATCCAGCCTAGCGGTGATCTAAGCCATGTATCCCTCGGTGGACGAAACATAAAGAAACTTAAGATGGAGCAGAGCAGAGTATTTACCTCGCCAAGGTGACGAATTCACAAGGAATGGCTGCCCCTGATCTTAAGATGGAGGAAGAAAGCTGCGAAGCAGAGGATGTTCGACTATAGCTGCGAGTTCGGGAAAGCGGGAGCATCCAACAGGGGGGCGAAGCGCACCGTTTACGTGGTCTGCGTGGTATGCTAGGTGAGCATCCAACGGTTCATTCCTCATCCAATGGCTCGGCGTGACACCCCCCATCACAATGCCCGCTGCTCTGTTCGCGTCCCTTTGGCTTTCGGGTCTCCGTTGGCTGGTGGATGTGTGGATGTTGACATGGCTTGCCCGTGTGTTTTGGTGCGGATCAGCACCGAAGAATTGGCTCCCCAAGAATTGGCTCCCCCTACTTGCGGCTTCCGTCCTAGTTAGTCGCGCCAATTCATGAGCGCTGAGAGCAACTTCAATGAGGCGATATGTTTCGTCCGCCCGCATCCGTTTGGATCGGCGCGAATAAAAGTGGCAGCCCAATGCGCCGACCCAAACGGACGCGCGCCGTTTTTCGTCCACGGGCGACCCATTTCAGGCCTAATTTTGAGCCGGATTTGCATCAGCGCGGACAAGAGACGGACGCACGCGCGCGCCTACTCCTCTCCCCGGGCTCGCCTGCCGGTGGCAGCCATCACCATTTCCCCCCATTTTTTTTCCAAAAATGCTCCCGCGCCCCCGCCCCCCAACCAGCCATGGAGGACGCCATCGCCATCGACCTCGACCTCGACGCTGCCGCTGGCCTCGCCTCGTCCGGCGCCGTCGCCCCCTCCGAGAAAGGCAAGCCTCGTGCCCCGCTCAAGACCGCCGCGGCGACCAAGCCGAAGAAGGCGCTTACGCCCAAATAGTGGGCAAGAGAGTCGGCCAAGAGGAAGGGCCGGAGGCACACTGCGGACGCCAGGGATGAGGCCGCTGCGCAGGCTGTCGCACAGCAAGAGTTCACCAACACCCGCGTCGCCGCGGCAACGAGGGAGGTGCTCTACATGCTTGGGGTAAACCCTAGCCAGCACAGCCTCGTCCAAGTCGCCGTCACCGCGGCTAGCACCGGCTCATCGGTGTTTCCTTGGATGGTGATGCCCGACTCACCCCGCGCATCGGCTTGCAACCGGGTCCCCGGCTTCCAGGTCTACCCGCAGGCCTCCCGCCTCTCCGGGGAGTGCTCACCCGACGTGAGCGTGGTCGCGCCTTCCACGACCGCACCCATCGACCTCAACGCCACCCCGGTGGTCGGTGGCTCATCGTCCGGCGGCACGAGGAAACGCGCGCGACAGACGCCGGCCGGCGGTCTCCCGGACGCCCGTAACCTGTTCGAGGAAATGTCGTCCGCTGTCGATGAGGTCTACATTCAACACCTCATCTTTGAGGGTGGTGCGCCGGGTGCTGGCTACGATCTCGAGGAGACGCAAAGCCAGGACGGCCGCGGGGCATTCACACCGGCCGCTGGCTATGATCCCGACCAGGCGGCCCTCATGCGTGATCAGGTCGGCATCGACCTAGACGGCTTCCCCATTGATCAGTTCCCGGAGGACTATGGGCTAGCGGAAGAGGACGAGTGCGACATCGAAGTGGAGCCTTTGTTCGAGGACGAGCTCGCCAACCAAACCGTCGGTCCTAAGCCGAAGCGCAAGAGCAAGCGCACGAAGGCGTGCACAGCTGCCGAGGACAGACTTCTTTGCGAGTGTTGGCGAGACATTGGACAAGACCCAAAGATGGGCGCCAAGCAAAAGCATTCGACCTTTTGGACTCGTGTGCACCGAGAGTTTTATGAGCGCAAGAAGTTTCCACCTCACCAATTTGTGAGCACGCGCGCGTGGGTATCCATTTCCAAGCAGTGGAGGGTGATCCAACAAGAGTGCAACAAGTTTTGCGCCACCTGTCGGTGTCAAAACCGGCGGATCTCGGGTAGGGGGTACCAAACTGTGCATCTAGGCCAGATGGTAACAGGAGGCAAGGGACACGAAGTTTTACCCAGGTTCGGGCCCTCTCGATGGAGGTAAAACCCTACGTCCTGCTTGATTAATATTGATGATATGGGTAGTACAAGAGTAGATCTACCGCAAGATCGGAGAGGCTAAACCCTAGAAGCTAGCCTATGGTATGATTGTTGTTGGGTATGTTGTATATGTCTATCGACTAGCCTGGCCTCGGTTTATATAATGCACCAGAGGCCTAGGATAACAAGAGTCCTAGCCAAATACGCCGGTGGGGAGGAGTCCTTGTCTTGATCGCCAAGTCTTGTGGAATCTTCCTTGTACGCGGCAGCTGTCCGAACTGGCCCATGAGTATACGGCCATGGGGGTCCTCGGCCCAATCTAACAGATCGGGAGATGACGTGGTGAGTACCCCCTAGTCTAGGACACCGTCAGTAGCCCCTGAACCGGTCTTCAAGTTAGGGACGCTCGTCGATTCTTCCGAACCGTTCTTCATCTTCGGTCATCGGTCTTGAAAATTGGTTCAACAAATCTTCTCATCTTCGATCTTGAGGATCGCCGAAATGCCTTCGACGAGTTTACATGTCGGGTATCCGCGGAGCCCCTTTAAGTTTTCGGCCTTTATCAATGCCTTGTTATTTTTATGCCACACCTCGGGTTTGAAGTTGTTCCTGGGCGGCAGCGTCCTCTTGCATCCGAGCTCCAACGCGGGACTGCATTCGAGGTATCTTTTGCAACCGAGCACCAACGCCGGACCGCTTCCCAGCTCTAACGCCGGAATGTATCCGAGCTCCAACGCCGGACTATGTATCCGAGTTCCAACGCCGGACTGTATCCGAGCTCCAATGCCGGACTATGTATCCGAGCTCCAACGCCAGACTGTATCCGAGGTGTCGTAAATCACCTTAGTTCAAAGAAGTTTGAAGGAGTTTAGCCGAGCTTAATGCCGGAAATGCCCTCTATGGAGCCAGCCACTAGCGCCCGAGCTTTATGCCGGACTGCTTCCGAGGTGGTGCACCACCCCGAATGTAGGCCGATTTTTGTCAATATTTTTGATTGGTGCAATTTATTCTCTGCCGAGATATATAGCCAGTAGCCCTCAAGGTGGGTATCGGTCTAAAACCCGAGATGCACATGAAGGATGACATAAGACCGCTGATCCCAGTAGCCGCTGAGACTCAGGTTGATTTGCAAAATCGGTTTGAGGATCAAGTCCTAGCTTGGAAGAATACTTTGGGACAGAAAAAGCGACGTGCTCAGTCCTCGAGACTCAAGTTGGGTGCGGCCGACCAACCTGAGGATCAAAATCTCCTTGCAAACTGTATTGCACTTGAAATTTTCTGCATTGAACAGGCAATGCAGTAGCCCCCGAGACACTGGTCGGGTGGTAACACCAGATCAGGGGATCGATGTGCCCCTTTAATATTTTTAAATAATAAGCCCGAAGCCCAATAGCCCCGAGCCTTAATGCGGGCACGGGTGGCCGAATTAAGGATCGATATCCATAGTAAAATCACAAATTATGTGTAATGACTCTATGTATCCAAGTACTTTACGTCATTAATGCTCGGATCCGCATTGTACAAAACTTTGTTGACCGACCATCGGCTTCCACCTCCTCGGCCAGTAGCCGAGGAGTGTTTGTCCTACTTTATAAAGCCTTTATGTGGGCAAAGATTTACGACAAACAAGGCAAACTGGCCATACGGTTTTATAAACAAAGGTACGCAAAGAGATATGTTATATTACTGTTTTACATAAGAAATGTCTTCCAAAGAAAATAGTCCCGCTATCGGTTCCTCTCTTTGGGTTGTCATGCTAAGCATGATCATGAAACCTCAGCTCTAATGTAAGAGCAAGATATTGAGGATTTAGTTTGGGAGGCCAGTTAATAGCCCCAGGTAGTGTTCGGCGATAGTCGAGGTCAAGCCGTAAACACTTCGGCCATTGTTATGAATGGCCCGTCATTTAACACCGTCATCGGATTGCTGACCAGTTTACGCTTATTGCGACAGTCAGTTTTCGGCTTTCTCTACTGAGGTGCTTAACCATGTGAGTTGGAAGCACAATCGCAGTGGTTCTCCCTTTGCACACCTAGCCGAACAAAGCGGAACGTAGGAGGCAAGCGCAGGAGCCGGGCAACCCAACTATTGACCGAAGACACAATTTGAAACCGATGCATATATAGCAATATTCGAGAATGTTTTTGCCGAATCTCTAAAGGTGTCCGGTGTTGCACTGGGAGACTTGTGCTGAAAACACACAAATAGTTTAAAAGTGCCATAAGCTTGGAAAACCAAAAAACATTAGTAAAAACTTGACGTCCGAACAAGATCAAGTGTTTGGTGCCAATCCAAAAATTGGCCTTAGCAAAAGAAGTGCTTCTGTCGTGCATTAACATGATACATCCTATCTCAAGACTTCAAGCGGGTCAGCCTACGGCTTCAACCTCATATCCCGAGGGCGGAGTACTTCTCATTAGGCCAGTTTAGCAGACTAAACTCTAGCAGTTTTGAGAGAGAAATTAGGCTCCCCGGCTAGTGACCGCACGCTCGTGTCGAAAAAAAGAGTGATAGATAATAATAATAATAAAACTTTGCAAGGACTAAGAAGAAGAACACTTATCATAAAACGGCTCACATAAATTTAAGAGCCCCCAAGTGACTTGGGTAAAAGAATGATTGCATGTACTGAAGTACTTATATCGTATCTATGTTCAACCGAACTTTAAACGCGTCTTAACCGACCGTCGGCTTCTCCCTCTTCGGTCAAGGACCGAAAAGTGTTATGTACTCCATCTGTCGAGAATATCAATGGTGTTTCCAATAACCAGGCAATCAGGCCATAAGGCTGCAACAGACAAAGCGCGCTCAGGGAACTTATGCTATACTACTGCAAAGTGTAAGAAGCATCTTCGAAGAGAATAGTACCCCCACCGATGCCTTTCTTTGGTGCTCATTGTTATTATGAGACTTGTGCAATAGATTTTTTGTACTCATGAGTTCCGTTGTGTGCCGACCATCATTGAAAACTATAAGAGCGCTAGCTTTCGGCTTCACCCAGTCTGAGGTCCGGCTCGGATGACCCGATCGTGACAATCGCAGAGGTGCTCCCTTTACTCCCTAGCCGAACAGTCGGGAATGTAGGGGTAAACACAGGAGCGAGGCAACCCAGCTTGCAAATCGCTTAAGTCAATATGGTGCATATTGTGGCGTAATACACGAACAAGGAACGAAGCCGTACAAGTATAATCATATGCAAGAGGAAAAGCTTCATGAAGGAAGCCCCCACATGAATTGGGTATTTGAATTTATGCGTCACAAACAAAGCTTGGACAAGGAAATTTTTTACAAGCAACTTTTTTCCAAAAAAGTATAGTGCTTGGTCGAACCGAACACAAGTTAGAAATTAAAGCTTTGAGCATGAAAGCGACTTAGCTGGTTAATGTGTTCGGTATTGATGATGCGGTCCGAGCTTGATGCGGGGCAAGGTTCTGAAGGAAATATGCCCTAGAGGCAATAATAAAGGTATTATTTATTTCCTTATATCATGATAAATGTTTATTATTCATGCTAGAATTGTATTAACCGGAAACATAATACATGTGTGAATACATAGACAAACAGAGTGTCACTAGTATGCCTCTACTTGACTAGCTCGTTAATCGAAGATGGTTATGTTTCCTAACCATAAACAAAAGAGTTGTTATTTGATTAATGGGATCACATCATTAGAAGAATGATGTGATTGACATGACCCATTCCATTAGCTTAGCACCCGATCGTTTAGTATGTTGCTATTGCTTTCTTCATGACTTATACATGTTCCTATGACTATGAGATTATGCAACTCTCGTTTGCCGGAGGAACACTTTGTGTGCTACCAAATGTCACAACGTAACTGGGTGATTATAAAGGAGCTCTACAGGTGTCTCCAAAGGTACATGTTGGGTTGGCGTATTTCGAGATTAAGATTTGTTACTCCGATTGTCGGAGAGGTATCTCTGGGCCCTCTCGGTAATGCACATCACTTAAGCCTTGCAAGCATTGCAACTACTGAGTTAGTTGTAGGATGATGTATTACGGAATGAGTAAAGAGACTTGCCGGTAACGAGATTGAACTAGATATTGAGATACCGACGATCGAATCTCAGGCAAGTAACATACCGATGACAAAGGGAACAACGTATGTTGTTATGCGGTCTGACCGATAAAGATCTTCGTAGAATATGTGGGAGCCAATATGAGCATCCAGGTTCCGCTATTGGTTATTGACCAGAGACGTGTGTCGGTCATGTCTACATTGTTGTTGAACCCGTAGGGTCCGCACGCTTAAGGTTTCGATGACAGCTATATTATGAGTTTATGAGTTTTGATGTACCGAAGGAGTTCGGAGTCCCGGATGAGATCGGGGACATGACGAGGAGTCTCGAAATGGTCGAGACATAAAGATCGATATATTGGACGACTATATTCGGACATCGGAAAGGTTCCGAGTGATTCGGGTATTTTTTGGAGTACCGGAGAGTTACGGGAATACGTATTGGGCCTTATTGGGCCATACGGGAAAGAAGGAAAAGGGCCTCAAGGGTGACCGCACCCCTCCCCTTAGTCTGGTCCGAATTGGACTAGGGAAGGGGGGCGCCCCTTCCTTCCTTCTCCTTTTTCCTTCCTCTTCTCCTATTCCATATGGGAGGTGGAATCCTACTAGGACTAGGGAGTCCTAGTAGGACTCCACACTTGGCGCGCCCCCTCCTAGGGCCGGCCTCCTCCTCCCTTGCTCCTTTATATACGAGGGCAGGGGGGCACCTCTAGACACAAGTTGATCCACGTGATCATATTCTTAGCCGTGTGCGGTGCCCCCTTCCACCATAATCCTCGATAATATTGTAGCGGTGCTTAGGCGAAGCCCTGCGACGGTAGAACATCAAGATCGTCACCACGCTGTCGTGCTGACGGAACTCTTCCCCGACACTTTGTTGGATCGAAGTCCGGGGATCGTCATCGAGCTGAACGTGTGCTAAAACTCGGAGGTGCCGTAGTTTCGGTGCTTGATCGGTCGGGCCGTGAAGACGTACGACTACATCAACCGCGTTGTGCTAACGCTTCCGCTGTCAGTCTACAAGGGTACGTAGATCACACTCTCCCCTTTCGTTGCTATGCATCACCATGATCTTGCGTGTGCTAAGGATTTTTTTTGAAATTACTACGTTCCCCAACAGTGGCATCAGAGCCTAGGTTTTATGCATTGATGTTGTGCACGAGTAGAACACAACTGAGTTGTGGGCGATATAAGTCATACTGCTTACCAGCATGTCATACTTTGGTTCGGCGATATTGTTGGATGAAGCGGCCCGGACCGACATTACGCGTACGCTTACGCGAGACTGGTTCTACCGACGTGCTTTGCACACAGGTGGCTGGTGGGTGTCAGTTTCTCCAACTTTATTTGAATCAAGTGTGGCTACGCCCGGTCCTTGCAAAGGTTAAAACAACACTAACTTGACAAACTATCATTGTGGTTTTGATGCGTAGGTAAGAACGGTTCTTGCTCAGCCCGTAGCAGCCACGTGAAACTTGCAACAACAAAGTAGAGGACGTCTAACTTGTTTTTGCAGGGCATGTTGTGATGTGATATGGTCAAGACATCATGCTAAATTTTATTGTATGAGATGATCATGTTTTGTAACCGAGTTATCGGCAACTGGTAGGAGCCATATGGTTGTCGCTTTATTGTATGCAATGCAATCACGCTGTAATGCTTTACTTTATCACTAAGCGGTAGCGATAGTCGTGGAAGCATAAGATTGGCGAGACGACAACGATGCTACGATGGAGATCAAGGTGTCACGCCGGTGACGATGGTGATCATGACGGTGCTTCGAAGATGGAGATCACAAGCACAAGATGATGGTGGCCATATCATATCACTTATATTGATTGCATGTGATGTTTATCTTTTATGCATCTTATCTTGCTTTGATTGACGGTAGCATTTTAAGATGATCTCTCGCTAATTATCAAGAAGTGTTCTCCCTGAGTATGCACCGTTGTGAAAGTTCTTCGTGCTGAGACACCACGTGATGATCGGGTTTGATAGGCTCTACGTTCAAATACAACGGGTGCAAAACAGTTGCACACGCGGAATACTCAGGTTATACTTGACGAGCCAAGCATATACAGATATGGCCTCAGAACACGAAGACCGAAAGGTCGAGCATGAATCATATAGTAGATATGATCAACATAGTGATGTTCACCAATGAAGCTACTCCATCTCACGTGATGATCGGACATGGTTTAGTTGATTTGGATCACGTAATCACTTAGAGGATTAGAGGGATGTCTATCTAAGTGGGAGTTCTTAAGTAATATGATTAATTGAACTTTAATTTATCATGAACTTAGTCCTGGTAGTACTAGCATATCTATGTTGTAGATCAATAGCTCGCGTTGTTGTTTTCATATGTTTATTTTGATATGTTCCTAGAGAAAACTGTGTTGAAAGATGTTAGTAGCAATGATGCGGATTGGATCCGTGATCTGAGGTTTATCCTCATTGCTGCACAGAAGAATTATGTCCTTGATGTACCGCTAGGTGACGGACCTATTGCAGGAGCAGATGCAGACGTTATGAACGTTTGGCTAGCTCAATATGATGACTACTTGATAGTTTAGTGCACCATTCTTAACGTCTTAGAATCGGTACTTCAAAGACGTTTTGAACGTCATGGACCATATGAGATGTTCCAGGAGTTGAAGTTAATATTTCAAGAAAATACCTGAGTTGAGAGATATGAAGTCTCCAACAAGTTCTATAGCTAAAAAGATGGAGGAGAATCGCTCAACTAGTGAGCATGTGCTCAGATTGTCTGAGTACTACAATCGCTTGAATCAAGTGGGAGTTAATCTTCCAGATAAGATAGTGATTGACAGAATTCTCTAGTCACCATCACCAAGTTAGTACAACTTCGTGATGAACTATGATATGCAAGGGATAACGGAAACGATTCCCAAGCTCTTCGTAATGCGGAAATTGACGAAGGTAGAAATCGAGAAAAACATCAAGCATTGATGGTAGACAAGACCACTAGTTTCAAGAAAAGGGCAGAGGGAAGAAGGGGAACTTCAAGAAGAACAACAAGCAAATTGCTGCTCAAGTGAAGAAGCCCAAGTCTGGTCCTAATCCTGAGACTAAGTGTTTCTACTGCAAAGGGACTGGTCACTGGAAGCGGAACTACCCCAAGTGATTGGCAGATAAGAAGGATGGCAAAGTGAACATAAGTATATTTTACATGTTATTGATGTGTACTTTACTAGTGTTTATAGCAACCCTTCAGTGTTTGATACTAGTTCAATTGCTAAGATTAGTAACTCGAAATGGGAGTTGCAGAATAAACAGAGACTAGTTAAGGGTGAAGTGATGATGTGTGTTGGAAGTGGTTCCAAGATTGATATGATCATCATCGCACACTCCCTATACTTTCGGGATTAGTGTTGAACCTGAATAAGTGTTATTTGGTGTTTGCGTTGAGCATGAATATGATTTGATCATGTTTATTGTAATACGGTTACTGTAACATCCCAAATTTGCAATTTGGAATGTTATACACTATATCATCACGCATAGCATATTTTCTTGCATTTTGGTTGATCCTAGAAATTTCACGCAACTCAAGGACCACGGAGAGAGTTGGAGATTTCGTTATTTTCATATTGGAGTTCTCTCAAATTTTGGAAAAGAGGATCATTTGATTTATTTATTTCATCTTCAATTATTTTCCAATATCAAAAAAATGAGAGAGGGAATAATATGACTTTCCCAAAGTTAGGAAAAATGAAGATCTAATGAATAAATCAAATTTTGGTTTTTTCGGAGTTTTGTTTGCTTTTTATTTGGATAGGGAAAAATGCGCGTTTTCAAAAATTGCATTTTAGGCCCGGAGAAAAGTTCATTTTGTTCGACTCATTTTTAGGAGTCGGGGAAAATTTACTTTAGATCTTTCGGAGTTCGTTTAGTTTTCTTTTCTTTTGTTTTTCTGCACGCGTAACCGATTTAAAAAAAAAGGAGCAGCTCCCGCGCGCCAGGCCAGCCGGGCCAAGGCCCAGCCAGCCGCCACCGCCCCCAGCCCCTCGTGCGAAGCCGAGTCCCAGCGGGACTCTAGGCCGCCGGCCCCCCTTTTGCCCCTTGGCCAAGTCACACCCCCCTCCTAGTATATATACTCACCCCCCTCTCTTTTCCTCCACCACCTAAGCCGCCGCCGCCGCCTTAAGCCACCGCCGCCGCCGCCCTAAGCCACCGCTCGGAGCCCCGCCTCCCGAGGTAGCCGCTCCGCCTCTTCTTTTCCTCGGTTCGGTTTTTCTTCTAGAAAACCGTTCCGGTTCTTCTCTTCTTTTTCTTCCGGTTTTTCTTCCGGCTTTGTTTCGGTTTCTTTTCCGAAAACCCTAGATCGGTTTTCGTTCTTATTTCAGACAGTTCGTCTCAACGAACGTGATCACCGATTTTCCCGGTTAACGTCGCCCGTTCGTTTAACCGTTCGTCTCTTTCTTTTCGTCGGATTTATTCCGCGATCGTGATCTCAGATCCGATCTTCGTTCTAGTCTTTCTTCTCGCTCGTTTATCGGAATCAGGTGATTCAAGCGCCTGGAGTTTCGTTTCAAAACCGCCGTTCTGACTAATCAACTTGAACAAGTTTTGCCACAATAAAATTTGACCTAGTTTCAACCTGCTAGAACCGAGTTGTTTTCTTCCGCCGTTTGTTTTCCGTTTCTTTGTTCGGTTCGTTCTTTCTTTGCAACCGGAGTTCTTAAGTTGAACTTTCTGGTTCGTTCTCTTGTTCGAGTTTTTCCTGTGCATTAGATGAGTACTTATTGTGTGCTTGTTGTTTGTCTGTGATAGATCACCCGGATTGCGCCACTTGTTACTTCGAAACCCTAGGACTCGCAGTTTCTCAGCAAGGCAAGTAACACTTTGATCATACCTTTTCTACAACCCATGTTTTATTGCATTAGATCAATCCTCTCACATTGCATGATTAGGATCTAATTAAATTGTGGGATGGGAAGTAGATGAGGTAGTACCTATCACCTGTATTATTATGAAACCTTTGGGAGTTACTTCTACGTTTGCTTATTATGCCATGCTATGCTAGTAGACATGGATTGGGTGAGTGATATCCATGACAGATGTGAGATTGATAATTTAATGGTTTACCTAAGGTGGCAACTTAAACACACATCTGGGTGGATTGAGGCACCTGATGTCTATCGGGACTTGCCTGTTTTTTTTGGACCGCCACCCAGGCTCAAAGGGATCATAAGATCATTCATGCTAGTAAACTTCCGTGTGCAGCCACAAGCCATTATGGGCTCTGGCATAGTTGAGTAAGTCGTGCGAACTCTTACAGGGTAGACTAGCAGATGTAGGGGAAAGTAGGTGTACCGGTCTATCCATCGTAAGGTGCTAGCGCTTCTGAAAGACTGTGTCTTGGTCATCCGTCTTCTCAAACACCATGTAGTGCGAGAAACCAAACGGAGGCGATCGAGTCTTGTGGGGAAAAGTGCGCAAACCTCTGCAGAGTGTAACAAACTAATCATGATTTGCCGTGTCCCCGGTTATGGACAACTTGAGTATCTAGTACTTGAATATCATGTGAATCTCAACATGTTACTCTAATTAATATTGTTGGGTTTATTGATGTTACTTAATTGGGATTGAGAATGCTGTCAACCATTCTCAATGTTCAACAACTACCATGATAGTTAAATAAATTTATTCCTTTGCAGTAGGGAAAAACTGGCTTTACGCAAAACTGTAACCATAGAGCTTTCCACCAGCCATATATGCATATAGTATAGCTGTTTCTTTCCATTACTCTCTATGTGTTACATTGCCAGCATATTCCATGTGCTGACCCGTTTTCGGGCTGCAACTTTCATGTTGCAGACTTTTCAGACGACGAGTAAGGTGCTTTTAGGTCGTGGTTCTGTACTCAGTGATGCCGTTGGAGTTGATGGACCCATTTATCTTCCGAGTCTTCCGCTGTTATCGTTATTAGATGGCCTTAAGCCACATTTATTGTAATAAGTTCTCTTTGAGACAACGATGTAATAAGTGTTTGATTGCCACTCTGCTATAAATCCTTCGATGTACTGTGTGGTGTCAGCATTACTGATCCAGGGATGACACCGGAGCACAGTAGACTTGATCCATTCGGGTCGGGTCGCTATAGAGATGGTATCAGAGCACACGCTGACTGTAGGACACGACCACTAAGTTAAAGCCATAGATCACCATTATTTTCTCATTTTCTAACTCCTCATCTTTTCTACTCTTTTAGGATGACGAACGCGAAGATTAAGTACGCTAAACCGGATGAAGGCACACCATTTGGATTTCACCTGAAGGAAGTCACCAAGTACCTAAACATTGGATTACCAAGCTTCATGAGAACCTTCAACGCCACTCTGCCTGAAGAGGAGCGCATGCTTAAGGTTTAGTACGTTATTTGATTAACCATGAACAAAAGAGTTGTTATTTGATTAACGGGATCACATCATTAGAAGAATGATGTGATTGACATGACCCATTCCATTAGCTTAGCACCCGATCGTTTAGTACGTTGCTATTGCTTTCTTCATGACTTATACATGTTCCTATGACTATGAGATTATGCAACTCCCGTTTGCCGGGGGAACACTTTGTGTGCTACCAAACGTCACAACGTAACTGGGTGATTATAAAGGAGCTCTACAGGTGTCTCCAAAGGTACATGTTGGGTTGGCGTATTTCGAGATTAGGATTTGTCACTCCGATTGTCGGAGAGTTATCTCTGGGCCCTCTCGATAATGCACATCACTTAAGCCTTGCAAGCATTGCAACTAATGAGTTAGTTGTAGGATGATGTATTACGGAACGAGTAAAGAGACTTGCCGGTAACGATATTGAACTAGGTATTGAGATATCGACGATCGAATCTCGGGCAAGTAACATACCGATGACAAAGGGAACCAACGTATGTTGTTATGCGGTCTCACCGATAAAGATCTTCGTAGAATATGTGGGAGCCAATATGAGCATCCAGGTTCCGCTATTGGTTATTGACCGGAGACGTGTCTCGGTCATGTCTACATTGTTCTCGAACCCGTAGGGTCCGCATGCTTAAGGTTTCGATGACAGTTATATTATGAGTTTATGAGTTTTGATGTACCGAAGGAGTTCGGAGTCCCGGATGAGATCGGCGACATGACGAGGAGTCTCGAAATGGTCGAGACGTAAAGATCGATATATTGGATGACTATATTCGGACATCGGAAAGGTTCCGAGTGATTCGGGTATTTTTTGGAGTACCGGAGAGTTACGGGAATACGTATTGGGCCTTATTGGGCCATACGGGAAAGAAGGAAAAGGGCCTCAAGGGTGGCCGCACCCCTCCCCTTAGTCTGGTCCGAATTGGACTAGGGAAGGGGGCCGCCCCCTTCCTTCCTTCTCCTTTTTCCTTCCTCTTTTCCTATTCCATATGGGAGGTGGAATCCTACTAGGACTAGGGAGTCCTAGTAGGACCCCACACTTGGCGCGCCCCCTCCTAGGGCCGGCCTCCTCCTCCCTTGCTCCTTTATATACGAGGGCAGGGGGGCATCTCTAGACACAAGTTGATCCACGTGATCATATTCTTAGCCGTGTGCGGTGCCCCCTTCCACCATAATCCTCGATAATATTGTAGCAGTGCTTAGGCGAAGCCCTGCGACGGTAGAACATCAAGATCGTCACCACGCAGTCGTGCTGACGGAACTCTTCCCCGATAGTTTGCTGGATCGGAGTCCGGGGATCGTCATCGAGCTGAACGTGTGCTAAAACTCGGAGGTGCCATAGTTTCGGTGCTTGATCGGTCGGGCCGTGAAGACGTACGACTACATGAACCGCGTTGTGCTAACGCTTCCGCTGTCGGTCTACAAGGGTACGTAGATCACACTCTCCCCTCTCGTTGCTATGCATCACCATGATCTTGCGTGTGCTAAGGAATTTTTTTGAAATTACTACGTTCTCCAACAGTGGCATCAGAGCCTAGGTTTTATGGGTTGTTGTTGTGCACGAGTAGAACACAAGTGAGTTGTGGGCGATATAAGTCATACTGCTTACTAGCATGTCATACTTTGGTTTGGCGATATTGTTGGATGAAGCGGCCCGGACCGACATTACGCGTACGCTTACGTGAGACTCGTTCTACCGACGTACTTTGCACACAGGTGGCTGGTGGGTGTCAGTTTCTCCAACTTTAGTTGAACCGAGTGTGGCTACGCCCGGTCCTTGCGAAGGTTAAAACATCACTAACTTGATAAACTATCGTTGTGGTTTTGATGCGTAGGTAAGAACGATTCTTGCTCAGCCCGTAGCAGCCACGTAAAACTTGCAACAACAAAGTAGAGGACGTCTAACTTGTTTTTGCAGGGCATGTTGTGATGTGATATGGTCAAGACATGATGCTAAATTTTATTGTATGAGATGATCATGTTTTGTAACCGAGTTATCGGCAACTGGCAGGAGCCATATGGTTGTCGCTTTATTGTATGCAATGCAATCGCGCTGTAATGCTTTACTTTATCACTAAGCGGTAGCGATAGTCGTGGAAGCATAAGATTGGCGAGACGACAACGATGCTACGGTGGAGATCAAGGTGTCACACCGGTGACGATGGTGATCATGACGGTGCTTCGAAGATGGAGATCACAAGCACAAGATGATGGTGGCCATATCATATCACTTATATTGATTGCATGTGATGTTTATCTTTTATGCATCTTATCTTGCTTTGATTGACGGTAGCATTTTAAGATGATCTCTCGCTAATTATTAAGAAGTGTTCTCCATGAGTATGCACCGTTGCGAAAGTTCTTCGTGCTGAGACACCACATGATGATCGGGTGTGATAGGCTCTACGTTCAAATACAACGAGTGCAAAACAGTTACACACGCGGAATACTCAGGTTATACTTTACGAGCCAAGCATATACAGATATGGCCTCGGAACACGGAGACCGAAAGGTCGAGCGTGAATCATATAGTAGATATGATCAACATAGTGATGTTCACCAATGAAGCTACTCCATCTCACGTGATGATCGGACATGGTTTAGTTGATTTGGATCACGTAATCACTTAGAGGATTAGAGGGATGTCTATCTAAGTGGGAGTTCTTAAGTAATATGATTAATTGAACTTTAATTTATCATGAACTTAGTCCTAGTAGTATTAGCATATCTATTATGTAGATCAATAGCTCGCGTTGTTGTTTTCATATGTTTATTTTGATATGTTCCTAGAGAAAATTGTGTTGAAAGATGTTAGTAGCAATGATGCGGATTGGATCCGTGATCTGAGGTTTATCCTCATTGCTGCATAGAAGAATTATGTCCTTGATGCACCGCTAGGTGACGGACCTATTGCAGGAGCAGATGCAGACGTTATGAACGTTTGGCTAGCTCAATATGATGACTACTTGATAGTTTAGTGCACCATGCTTAACGTCTTAGAATCGGTACTTCAAAGATGTTTTGAACGTCATGGACCATATGAGATGTTCCAGGAGTTGAAGTTAATATTTCAAGCAAATACCCGAGTTGAGAGATATGAAGTCTCCAACAAGTTCTATAGCTAAAAAGATGGAGGAGAATCGCTCAACTAGTGAGCATGTGCTCAGATTGTCTGAGTACTACAATCGCTAGAATCAAGCGGGAGTTAATCTTCCAGATAAGATAGTGATTGACAGAATTCTCTAGTCACCATCACCAAGTTAGTAGAACTTCGTGATGAACTATGATATGCAAGGGATAACGGAAACGATTCCCAAGCTCTTCGTAACGCGGAAATTGACGAAGGTAGAAATCGAGAAAAACATCAAGCATTGATGGTAGACAAGACCACTAGTTTCAAGAAAAGGGCAGAGGGAAGAAGGGGAACTTCAAGAAGAACAACAAGCAAATTGCTGCTCAAGTGAAGAAGCCCAAGTCAGGTCCTAATCCTGAGACTAAGTGTTTCTACTGCAAAGGGACTGGTCACTGGAAGCGGAACTACCCCAAGTGATTGGCAGATAAGAAGGATGGCAAAGTGAACATAAGTATATTTTACATGTTATTGATGTGTACTTTACTAGTGTTTATAGCAACCCCTCAGTGTTTGATACTAGTTCAATTGCTAAGATTAGTAACTCGAAACGGGAGTTGCAGAATAAACAGAGACTAGTTAAGGGTGAAGTGACGATGTGTGTTGGAAGTGGTTCCAAGATTGATATGATCATCATCGCACACTCCCTATACTTTCGGGATTAGTGTTGAACCTGAATAAGTGTCATTTGGTGTTTGCGTTGAGCATGAATATGATTTGATCATGTTTATTGTAATATGGTTATTCATTTAAGTAAGAGAATAAATTGTTGTTCTGTTTACATGAATAAAACCTTATATGGTTACACACCCAATGAAAATAGTTCGTTGGATCTCGATCGTAGTGATACACATAATCATAATATTGAAACCAAAAGATGCAAAGTTAATAATGATAGTGCAACTTATTTGTGGCACTACCGTTTAGGTCATATTGGTGTAAAGCGCATGAAGAAACTCCATGCTGATGGGTTTTTGGAATCACTTGATTATGAATCAGTTGATGCTTGCGAACCATGCCTCATGGGCAAGATGACTAAAACGCCGTTCTCCGGAACTATGGAGCGAGCAACTGACTTATTGGAAATAATACATACTGATGTATGAGATACGATGAGTGTTAAGGCTCATGGCGGGTATCATTATTTTCTGACCTTCACAGATGATTTGAGAAGATATGGGTATATCTACTTAATGAAACACAAGTCTGAAATATTTGAAAAGTTCAAAGAATTTCAGAGTGAAGTGGAGAATCATCGTAACAAGAAAATAAAAGTTTCTACGATATGATCGCAGAGGTAAAATATTTAAGTTACGGGTTTGGCCTTCAGTTAAAACAATGTGAAATAGTTTCACTACTCACGCCACCTGGAACACCACAGCATAATGGTGTGTCCGAACATCATAACCGTACTTTATTAAATATGGTGCGATCTATGATGTCTCTTGCCGATCTACCACTATCGTTTTGGGCTTATGCATTAAAGACAGCTGAATTCACGTTTAAAAGGGCACCATCTAAGTCCGTTGAGACGACACAATCTGAATTGTGGTTTGGCAAGAAACCAAAGTTGCCGTTTCTTAAAGTTTGGGGTTGTGATGCTTATATGAAAAAGTTTCATCCTGATAAGCTCAAACCCAAATCGAAGAAATATGTCTTCATAGGATACCCAAAGGAGACTGTTGGGTACACCTTCTATCACAGATCCGAAGGCAAATTATTCATTGCTGAGAATGGATCCTTTCTAGAGAAGGAGTTTCTATCGAAAGAAGTGAGTGGGAGGAAAGTAGAACTTGATGAGGTAACTGTACCTACTCCCTTATTGGAAAGTAGTTCATCACAGAAATCTGTTCCTGTGACTACTAGACCGATTAGTGAGGAAGCTAATGATGATGATCATGTAACTTCAGATCAAGTTACTACCGAACCTCGTAGGTAAACCAGAGTGAGATCCCCACCAGAGTGGTACGGTAATCCAGTTCTGGAGGTCATGTTACTTGACCATGACGAGCCTACGAACTATGAGGAAGCGATGATGAGCCCAGATTCCGCGAAATGGCTTGAGGCCATGAAATCTGAGATGAGATCCATGTATGAGAACAAAGTATGGACTTTGATTGACTTGCCCAATGATCGGCGAGCCATTGAGATTAAATGGATCTTCAAGAGGAAGACGGACGCTGATAGTAGTGTTACTATCTACAAAGCTAGAATTGTCGCAAAAAGGTTTTCGACAAGTTCAAGGTGTTGACTACGATGAGAGTTTCTCACTCGTATCTATACTTAAAGCTGTCCGAATCATGTTAGCAATTGCCGCATTTTATGAAATCCGGCAAATGGATAAACAAAACTGCATTCCTTAATGGATTTATTAAAGTTGTATATAATACAACCAGAAGGTTTTGTCAATGCTAAAGGTGCTAACAAAATGTGCAAGCTCCAGTGATCCATCTATGGACTGGTGCAAGCATCTCGGAGTTGGAATATGCGCTTTGATGATATGATCAAAGCATATAGTTTTATACAGACTTGCGGTGAAGCCTGTATTTACAAGAAAGTGAGTGGGAGCACTACACCATTTCTGATAAGTATATGTGAATGACATATTGTTGATCGGAAATAATGTAGAATTATTCTGCAAAGCATAAAGGAGTGTTTTCAAAGAAGTTTTTCAAAGAAAGACCTCGGTGAAGCTGCTTACATATTAAGCATCAAGATCTATAGAGATAGATCAAGACGCTTGATAAGTTTTTTCAATGAATACATACCTTGACAATATTTTGAAGTAGTTCAAAAATGGAACAGTCAAAGAAAGAGTTCTTGGCTGTGTTACAAGGTGTGAAATTGAGTAAGACTCAAAGCCCGACCACAGCAGAAGATAGAAAGAGAATGAAAGTCATTCCCTATGCCTCAGCCATAGGTTCTATAAAGTATGCCATGCTGTGTACCAGATCTATTGTATACCCTACACTGTGTTAAGTAAGGGAGTACAATAGTGATCTAAGGGTAGATCACTGGACAGCGGTCAAAATTATCCTTAGTGGAATAAGGAAATATTTCTCAATTATGGAGGACAAAAGGTTCGTCGTAAAAGGTTACGTCGATGCAAGTTTTGACACAGATCTGGATGACTCTAAGTCTCAATCTAGATACATATTGAAAGTGGGAGCAACTAGCTAGAGTAGCTCCGTGCAGAGCATTGTAGACATAGAATTCGCAAAATACTTACGGATCTATATGTGACAGACCCGTTGACTAAAATTATCTCACAAGCAAAACATGATCACACCTTAGTACTCTTTGGGTGTTAATCACATAAACGATGTGAACTAGATTACTAACTCTAGTAAACCCTTTGGGTATAGGTCTCATGACGATGTGAACTATGGGTGTTAATCACATGGTGATGTGAACTATTAGTGTTGAATCACATGGCGATGTGACCTAGATTATTGACTCTAGTGCAAGTGGGAGACTGAAGGAAATATGCCCTAGAGCCAATAATAAAGTTACTATTTATTTCCTTATATCATGGTAAATGTTTATTATTCATGCTAGAATTGTATTAACCGGAAACATAATACATGTGTGAATACATAGACAAACAGAGTGTCACTAGTATGCCTCTACTTGACTAGCTCGTTAATCGAAGATGGTTATGTTTCCTAACCATAAACAAAAGAGTTGTTATTTGATTAACGGGATCACATCATTAGAAGAATGATGTGATTGACATGACCCATTCCATTAGCTTAGCACCCGATCGTTTAGTACGTTGCTATTGCTTTTTTCATGACTTATACATGTTCCTATGACTATGAGATTATGCAACTCCCGTTTGCCGGAGGAACACTTTGTGTGCTACCAAACGTCAAAACGTAACTGGGTGATTATAAAGGAGCTCTACAGGTGTCTCCAAAGGTACATGTTGGGTTGGCGTATTTCGAGATTAGGATTTGTCACTCCGATTGTCGGAGAGGTATCTCTGGGCCCTCTCGGTAATGCACATCACTTAAGCCTTGCAAGCATTGCAACTAATGAGTTAGTTGTAGGATGATGTATTACGGAACGAGTAAAGAGACTTGCCGGTAACGAGATTGAACTAGGTATTGAGATACCGACGATCGAATCTCGGGCAAGTAACATACCGATGACAAAGGGAAACAACGTATGTTGTTATGCGGTCTGACCGATAAAGATCTTCGTAGAATATGTGGGAGCCAATATGAGCATCCAGGTTCCGCTATTGGTTATTGACCGGAGACGTGTCTCGGTCATGTCTACATTGTTCTCGAACCCGTAGGGTCCGCATGCTTAAGGTTTCGATGACAGTTATATTATGAGTTTATGAGTTTTGATGTACCGAAGGAGTTCGGAGTCCCGGATGAGATCGGGTACATGACGAGGAGTCTCGAAATGGTCGAGACGTAAAGATCGATATATTGGATGACTATATTCGGACATCGCAAAGGTTCCGAGTGATTCGGGTATTTTTTGGAGTACCGGAGAGTTACGGGAATACATATTGGGCCTTATTGGGCCATACGGGAAAGAAGGAAAAGGGCCTCAAGGGTGGCAGCACCCCTCCCCTTAGTCTGGTCCGAATTGGACTAGGGAAGGGGGGCGCCCCCTTCCTTCCTTCTCCTTTTTCCTTCCTCTTTTCCTATTCCATATGGGAGGTGGAATCCTACTAGGACTAGGGAGTCCTAGTAGGACTCCACACTTGGCGCGCCCCCTCCTAGGGCCGGCCTCCTCCTCCCTTGCTCCTTTATATACGAGGGCAGGGGGCACCTCTAGACACAAGTTGATCCACGTGATCATATTCTTAGCCGTGTGCGGTGCCCCCTTCCACCAGAATCCTCGATAATATTGTAGCGGTGCTTAGGCGAAGCCCTACGACGGTAGAACATCAAGATCGTCACCACGCCGTCGTGCTGACGGAACTCTTCCCTGACACTTTGCTGGATCGGAGTCCGGGGATCGTCATCTAGCTGAACGTGTGCTAAAACTCGGAGGTGCCGTAGTTTCGTTGCTTGATCGGTCGGGCCGTGAAGACGTACGACTACATCAACCGCGTTGTGCTAACCCTTCCGCTGTCGGTCTACAAGGGTACGTAGATCACACTCTCCCCTCTCGTTGCTATGCATCACCATGATCTTGCGTGTGCGTAGGAAATTTTTTGAAATTACTACATTCCCCAACAGGTTCCATCCCCCAAGCTGGTCCCGAGGTGGCAGAGCGGGGAACTCGACACGCCGAAGTGGTGACATAGCACGGTCAATGCAGACCGGCAAAGTGATGCCGAAGCCCCCGAATCATTTTCCTGTGCACAAAAAGTAGTGCAAACCGGAGATAATAGTAATAATAATTATTAAAAAAATGTTGCATAATAAATAATTTATGCAAAGTGAGGAATAGAAGAAATATGGCCTAGCGCCGAAGTCGATGTCGATGCAGGGCGTCGGCGTGATGTAGTAAAGGCGTGGCAAAGCCTAAATTCACAGGTCGGTCCGAGCTCTAGATGCAGCGTTCGCCGGACTATGTACGAAAACTGATCGAACCACCACGCGACCTCGTTAATGCGGTCACCATTTGATAGACCTGTGTACATATCATGGACAAACCAGAGTCATAATTCCTTGGAAAAAATGAACCCAAACAAGCAAAAAATACTGGGATTAATAGCACCTAGTTTATTTGTTGTAGCAATCCGAAGGAAGGTGATTCCCAAAATTTGGACTCGCTCCACACACCCATTGCCTGATGGGCGATAAAACGACGGCATGGCAATGCTGGTAAAGATTGACTCGCTGAGGCAAAGCCCTCGGCCCAACTAACGTGACAGAGCTGGTCGGTTAGTGACGCCGAAGTGTCCGGAGTAGGTTGATGAAGAGATGACGAAGCCCCCGGTCCAGCTGAGATGTCGAAGCCTCGATGTCAGCCGATGAGTCGAAGTAGGTCGGCGTGATCGACACCAGCTTGAAGAAGCAATAGTGTGGCCCTGCCGATGCAGGTCGTGACGTGGTCGATGCCGGCTTGATGAAGCGACCATGCAGCGATGCCGGTATGCCCACTCCGTGTAATCCATGGGGTGGCGATGTTGGTGATGATTTATCCTTCGTGATACCAGACTCTTGTTCAGCTTACTGAGTTGATGATCCGAAGAAGTTGAGCTCGGCTCAACAAAGTGACGACGTGTCTAGCGCAGGTCGGCAGCCGTGGAGCAATATTGCCGGACTGGTTTGACACCAGTATGATGTTGAAGATCATGTTCAAAAGATCTTAAATTTAGTGGGATGTGTTCGGGAACAAAACACAATACCCCATACAAAACTTCCTTCAAAAGGGATGTCCGAAATCCCGTTCATAAAAAAGACGAACTCGGGTCAGATTTGTTTTCGTGCAGAAAACAGATCCGAAAAGTGATGCACTAATCGGAAGGTTCCCGGAGTTTGGACGGTCGGATCGAGCTGAAATTTTGAGAGGTGGTAGATATAGGAATTCCGCAGCCGATCAATGGTTGGATCTTCCAAAGGACGTCCGAGATAGAAGCTGGACACCACACCCTAAACTCATCCAGATTCCCGTCCAGATTTGACAGGGCTCCGGTAATATCGTGGATTGCCAGAGATTCCTCCATCGGAACTCGACGAAATTTTCCAGGGTTGTCGTAGACTCAATTCCGCACAATTACACCAAAGCGATCGTTAAAAAGACACTTGAGGAGGCGATGGCGGCGGTCACAAGTTTGCTGTCCAGAAAAACAGCACGGTCGCCCGAGGACAATGTTGACGGTGAGCCCCCGGGCTCCCTAGATGATTCCTCCATGATCTTGATAGAGATCGGAGTTGATGTTTATAAAGGCCCTCATCCGAACATGACGATCGGAGGTAAGGCGCAGTCCTTGGTCAAACCAAGGTGACCAGTCGAGCTGGTGACGAAGATGCCGAAGTCACAGTTGATCTGCAGGCGAGCCATCAACCTTTTGTCGAACACACAGCGGAACTCTCAATGAAAGCACCAATATCGGTGTCAAAACCGGCGGATCTCGGGTAGGGGGTCCCGAACTGTGCGTCTAGGCTGGGTGTTAACAGGAGGCAAGGGACACGAAGCTTTACCCAGGTTCGGGCCCTCTCGATGGAGGTAAAACCCTACGTCCTGCTTGATTAATATTGATGATATGGGTAGTACAAGAATAGATCTACCACGAGATCGGAGAGGCTAAACCCTAGAAGCTAGCCTATGGTATGATTGTTGTTGGGTATGTTGTACATCTCTATCAACTAGCCTAACCTCGGTTTATATAATGCACCAGA
>NC_041384.1:2412752-2503806 GCF_002162155.2 Triticum dicoccoides | reverse complement strand
GGACTCCACACTTGGCGCGCCCCCTCCTAGGGCCGGCCTCCTCCTCCCTTGCTCCTTTATATACGAGGGCAGGGGGCACCTCTAGACACAAGTTGATCCACGTGATCATATTCTTAGCCGTGTGCGGTGCCCCCTTCCACCAGAATCCTCGATAATATTGTAGCGGTGCTTAGGCGAAGCCCTACGACGGTAGAACATCAAGATCGTCACCACGCCGTCGTGCTGACGGAACTCTTCCCTGACACTTTGCTGGATCGGAGTCCGGGGATCGTCATCTAGCTGAACGTGTGCTAAAACTCGGAGGTGCCGTAGTTTCGTTGCTTGATCGGTCGGGCCGTGAAGACGTACGACTACATCAACCGCGTTGTGCTAACCCTTCCGCTGTCGGTCTACAAGGGTACGTAGATCACACTCTCCCCTCTCGTTGCTATGCATCACCATGATCTTGCGTGTGCGTAGGAAATTTTTTGAAATTACTACATTCCCCAACAGGTTCCATCCCCCAAGCTGGTCCCGAGGTGGCAGAGCGGGGAACTCGACACGCCGAAGTGGTGACATAGCACGGTCAATGCAGACCGGCAAAGTGATGCCGAAGCCCCCGAATCATTTTCCTGTGCACAAAAAGTAGTGCAAACCGGAGATAATAGTAATAATAATTATTAAAAAAATGTTGCATAATAAATAATTTATGCAAAGTGAGGAATAGAAGAAATATGGCCTAGCGCCGAAGTCGATGTCGATGCAGGGCGTCGGCGTGATGTAGTAAAGGCGTGGCAAAGCCTAAATTCACAGGTCGGTCCGAGCTCTAGATGCAGCGTTCGCCGGACTATGTACGAAAACTGATCGAACCACCACGCGACCTCGTTAATGCGGTCACCATTTGATAGACCTGTGTACATATCATGGACAAACCAGAGTCATAATTCCTTGGAAAAAATGAACCCAAACAAGCAAAAAATACTGGGATTAATAGCACCTAGTTTATTTGTTGTAGCAATCCGAAGGAAGGTGATTCCCAAAATTTGGACTCGCTCCACACACCCATTGCCTGATGGGCGATAAAACGACGGCATGGCAATGCTGGTAAAGATTGACTCGCTGAGGCAAAGCCCTCGGCCCAACTAACGTGACAGAGCTGGTCGGTTAGTGACGCCGAAGTGTCCGGAGTAGGTTGATGAAGAGATGACGAAGCCCCCGGTCCAGCTGAGATGTCGAAGCCTCGATGTCAGCCGATGAGTCGAAGTAGGTCGGCGTGATCGACACCAGCTTGAAGAAGCAATAGTGTGGCCCTGCCGATGCAGGTCGTGACGTGGTCGATGCCGGCTTGATGAAGCGACCATGCAGCGATGCCGGTATGCCCACTCCGTGTAATCCATGGGGTGGCGATGTTGGTGATGATTTATCCTTCGTGATACCAGACTCTTGTTCAGCTTACTGAGTTGATGATCCGAAGAAGTTGAGCTCGGCTCAACAAAGTGACGACGTGTCTAGCGCAGGTCGGCAGCCGTGGAGCAATATTGCCGGACTGGTTTGACACCAGTATGATGTTGAAGATCATGTTCAAAAGATCTTAAATTTAGTGGGATGTGTTCGGGAACAAAACACAATACCCCATACAAAACTTCCTTCAAAAGGGATGTCCGAAATCCCGTTCATAAAAAAGACGAACTCGGGTCAGATTTGTTTTCGTGCAGAAAACAGATCCGAAAAGTGATGCACTAATCGGAAGGTTCCCGGAGTTTGGACGGTCGGATCGAGCTGAAATTTTGAGAGGTGGTAGATATAGGAATTCCGCAGCCGATCAATGGTTGGATCTTCCAAAGGACGTCCGAGATAGAAGCTGGACACCACACCCTAAACTCATCCAGATTCCCGTCCAGATTTGACAGGGCTCCGGTAATATCGTGGATTGCCAGAGATTCCTCCATCGGAACTCGACGAAATTTTCCAGGGTTGTCGTAGACTCAATTCCGCACAATTACACCAAAGCGATCGTTAAAAAGACACTTGAGGAGGCGATGGCGGCGGTCACAAGTTTGCTGTCCAGAAAAACAGCACGGTCGCCCGAGGACAATGTTGACGGTGAGCCCCCGGGCTCCCTAGATGATTCCTCCATGATCTTGATAGAGATCGGAGTTGATGTTTATAAAGGCCCTCATCCGAACATGACGATCGGAGGTAAGGCGCAGTCCTTGGTCAAACCAAGGTGACCAGTCGAGCTGGTGACGAAGATGCCGAAGTCACAGTTGATCTGCAGGCGAGCCATCAACCTTTTGTCGAACACACAGCGGAACTCTCAATGAAAGCACCAATATCGGTGTCAAAACCGGCGGATCTCGGGTAGGGGGTCCCGAACTGTGCGTCTAGGCTGGGTGTTAACAGGAGGCAAGGGACACGAAGCTTTACCCAGGTTCGGGCCCTCTCGATGGAGGTAAAACCCTACGTCCTGCTTGATTAATATTGATGATATGGGTAGTACAAGAATAGATCTACCACGAGATCGGAGAGGCTAAACCCTAGAAGCTAGCCTATGGTATGATTGTTGTTGGGTATGTTGTACATCTCTATCAACTAGCCTAACCTCGGTTTATATAATGCACCAGATGCCTAGGATAACAAGAGTCCTAGCCGAATACGCCGGTGGGGAGGAGTCCTTGTCTTGATCGCCATGTCTTGTGGAATCTTCCTTGTATGCGGCAGCTGTCCGAACTGGCCCATGAGTATACGGCCATGGGGGTCCTCGGCCCAATCTAACAGATCGGGAGATGACGTGGTGAGTACCCCCTAGTCCAGGACACCGTCACCACCCTTGAGAGCGTGAAGGCCCGCCCCGTGAGCGGCATCGGCATGCAAGACATGGTATGCTAGCAAGCCGCCCTCTTTTGTGTCATCAAGATCACTTGCTCATATGCTTGCATGGAAACATTTTGTAGGCATTTCAAGCTTTGGAGGCATTCAAGGTTAAACACAATGGCAAGTGCTTCAACCTCTCCCATTGCTATCGGGTCATCAAGGACGAAGAGAAGTTCAAGGCACAATATGCCACGCTCAAGGCACGTGGGGGGAAGGGCGCCGTGGAGGATGTTGGCGAGGGCGAGCCGGCACGGCCGGGGGGAAGACCAACTCCAAGAAGGAGGACAAGCGAGATGCGGCCACCAACACCTTGATCGCAAGCGTGGACGGCATGATGAATAAGGACTCAAGGGAGGAGGAGCGTCGGCGTTTCAAGGCGGAGCAAATGGATGCTTTCATGGAGATCCAAAGGAGGAGGCTTGATCTTGACGCCGAGAAGCAAGCCAAGATGTTCGAGCTCGAGACGGAGAAGCAAGCCGAGATGCTAGAGATCGAGGCCGCCAACGCCAAGACAAAGGCGAAAGAAGTGGCTTTTGCAAGCATGATGACCGGGGTGGAGATCATGAAGGTGGATCTCAACGCCTTGTCGCCAAGAAAGAGGCCGTTGTTCAAGAAGATGCTGGCCGACATGCTCAAGTTCGACGACGAGTGATCTATGGCGTCGAGGGGCCATATTTTTTGTATGCCGGCGGGTGTGCCGGCATGACCACGGGAGCCGCGATGGCGTGGTTGAACTCAAGTCCCACCATTTTTTGTATGCTGGCATGTGTGCCGGCCGGCTGCCGAGTGCGCCAGCATGAACTGTGGTGTTTTCTGAAGCCGACATTGTATGCCGGCGCTGGCATGGTGCCGGTATGAGACATGGCCGCTGGCATGATCGGCTGTGGACCTTTTTTATTTAAAAGTTGAATGCGGACATGAAATGGGTTGGCGCGTTGGGCGCATTGCTGACCCAAGTGCAAAACTGGGCGGACGGCGAGCGGGCAGCCGACCCAAACGGACAAAAAACGGACAAATGCGCCGTCCGTTTGGGTCGCCCCATTGGAGTTGCTCTGAAATGCTTCGCCAAAATATTGACGCTATTTACTCTGGTTGTTAGTTGGTGGGCTCCACGTGCATGTAGTAGTATGTACTCCCTCTTCGTTTGTGAATAAGTGTACATCTATCTTTGTTCTAAATCACTGCCAACCTACAGAGATATGCAACCAGCATAAACTGAAAAAAGTCCTCTGAAAGTAGAGCATTTCAACGAGCCAAATACTCCTATGTGAGACCACAAGGACCAATAAAGCAGAGGAGATCAACTACAATACCATCAAACCATCAAAGCACCCAGCATCATGAGCATTTTTTCGTAAAAATAGGAAATTAAACAGCTTAACTAACCTGATTGCTATGCTTGAGATTTGGCAGCAGGGTCTTTGACAGTGGACAGTAAGAGCAATTCCTTTGCTTCTTCTTTCTGTTGGCGAAAAAGGACCAACCAAACATCATATTAGAAAGGAGCAACAAGACAAATATTGCGCTTCTCCTCAACAAGAAATAGTACAGGAAGATTACCTGTATCCTGCTGGAAACGACCGCGCTTCATCTTGTCTGAATGTTGTGCAATATAAACAAAAGAATTCAGGGCACGACGAAACAGAGCAAAAGCAGAGTACACTGAAATTGAATAGATGTTGAATCCTTTTGGTTTTGGCTTACGTTTCGAGGCGCCGGGCTGGCGTGTCACCATCAACGACTATCACCCTGATCAGCTGAAACCCTTCATCCTCATCATCCTGAAACACTTGATCAAAGTACACGGCCCCTAATCCACAGGTTCCCCAATCGGGCCCGTAAGAGTTGAGGAAAATGAGAAATGGTCGCCCGCCGCGCATTCCATACCCGACAAACATAACCATGTGTGTCTCCGGATGAGGATCACCATGCTTGTAAGGAGGATCTAGCTTGTAGATGTCCTCTCCAAGGCCACTGAAATCAGCTCTGACAGGAAAACTTCCCAGGAGCGGGGTGCCTGAATCAAGCATGGCGAAGACCTGATATGCATCCATACGTGGGTGACACTCGTAGCCTAAAATCTTCACTAGCTTCCTCCTGCCATTGAAGTATGCAAAGACACCTTTATCCCTGAGCAGGTTGAGGGTTGTGATCACTCTATTTTTGTCTTGGCCAAACGGAACTCTGGTCTCGTCTATGTAGGCATTCCAGTAGTAGGTCAAGTCAGGCAGATGTGCCTTCTTCTGGGACTCCACAATGTGCGCGATCGCGTTCAGGACACAGCTCTCGTCAACTTGGCGCCGGACATGTACGGGGAGCGCAACAGTTATACACCTATAGTCCTTTCCTTCCTACAAACATGATCAACAAGAACAACAAGCATCAAGCCGGATCACTTGAAAATGCTAGGTGTGAGTAGCAATAATCTGGGGGACCGACTCACATTGTGAAACCCACAAACCAGAGCATCATATGCATGTCCATGGCCACGACCTCGGTTGTTCATGCTGCAAAAAAAAACAAGACCGGTAGAAGTTGAGAAGTGCAATCATCTGTATAAGTGCAGATATTTTCGTGCAGAGTAGTTACAGGTGCACAATTAAGTTTGTGAGGAAGCAGAGTGGAACAGGGGAAGAAGAAGAAGCATAAGCAACAAGAGCAAGCATGAAGCGAGGACACCTGGGACGCCAGTGCTTGGCAAGGGAGTAGCAAGAGGCCGGGGGTCCTAACTAACATTACTCAGCCGTAACATCTCCATGAGCATTCATCTCTTGCTTCGAACATGAGCAAGAGCAATCTATCAAAAACACAGAGTTGTTTCTACTTGTGTTTACATCTAAGATATCTTTCCCTAACCAGGAAGGAACCTGGCTACTGCACTTGCAATTAAGCTGACATCGAAAAACAAGAGCGGTTCCTTAATTAGTTTGCAAAAGAAAAAGAAAAAAACCACTGATCCGCTTGCTTTGCTGCAGGGAGGGAAAATCGCATGTGCCGGAAGGCATCGCAGATTGAGCATCCGAACCTGGCGTTGCGGGCAGGAATCACAGCAGCGTCATAGGCTTCCAGGAAGCAGACAAGAATCACGGCGCCGTCCTCCCTCCCCGTAGAGCTGCCAGGCAAGGCCATCCATCGGCCGCCCCAATCCAGCCTAGCGGTGATCTAAGACATGTATCCCTCGGTGGACGAAACATAAAGAAACTTAAGATGGAGCAGAGCAGAGTATTTACCTCGCCAAGGTGACGAATTCACAAGGAATGGGTGCCCCTGCTCTTAAGATGGAGGAAGAAAGCTGCGAAGCAGAAGATGTTCGACTATAGCTGCGAGTTCGGGAAAGCGGGAGCATCCAACAGGGTCTGCGTGGTCTGCGTGGTCTGCGTGGTTTGCTAGGTGAGCATCCAACGGTTCATTCCTCATCCAATGGCTCGGCGTGACACCCCCATCACAATGCCCGCTGCTCTGTTCGCGTCCCTTTGGCTTTCGGGTCTCCGTTGGCTGGTGGATGTGTGGATGTTGACATGGCTTGCCCGTGTGTTTTGGTGCGGATCAGCGCCGAAGAATTGGCTCCCCCTGCTTGCGGCTTCTGTCCTAGTTAGTCGCGCAATTCATGAGCGCTGAGAGCCACTTCAATGAGGCGATATGTTTCGTCCGCCCGCATCCGTTTGGATCGGCGCGAATAAAAGTGGCGGCCCAATGCGCCGACCCAAACGGACGCGCGCCGTTTTTCGTCCACGGGCGACCCATTTCAGGCCTAATTTTGAGCCGGATTTGCGTCGGTGCGGACAAGAGACGGACACACGCTCGCGCATACTCCTCTCCCCGGGCTCGCCTGTCGGTGGCAGCCATCACCATTTCCCCCCATTTTTTTTCTAAAATTGCTCCCGCGCCCCCGCCCCCCAACCAGCCATGGAGGACGCCATCGCCATCGACCTCGAACTCGACGCCGCCGCCGGCCTCGCCTCGTCCGGCGCCGTCACCCCCTCCGAGAAAGGCAAGCCTCGTGCCCCGCTCAAGACCGCCGTGGCGACCAAGCCGAAGAAGGCGCTGACGCCCAAACAGCGGGCAAGAGAGTCGGCCAGGAGCAAGGGCCGGAGGCACACCGCGGACGCCAGGGATGAGGCCGCTGCGCAGGCCATCGCGCAGCAAGAGTTCACCAACACCCGCGTCGCCGTGGCAACGAGGGAGGTGCTCTACATGCTTGGGGTAAACCCTAGCCAGCACAACCTCGTCCAAGTCGCTGTCACCGCGGCCAGCACCGGCTCATCGGTGTTTCCTTGGATGGCGATGCCCGACTCACCCCGCGCATCGGCTTGCAACCGGGTCCCCGGCTTCCACGTCTACCCGCAGGCCTCCCGCATCTCCGGGGAGTGCTCACCCGATGTGAGCGTGGTCGCGCCTTCCACGACCGCACCCATCGACCTCAACGCCATCCTGGTGGTCGGTGGCTCATCGTCCGGCGGCACGAGGAAACGCGCACGACAAACGCCAGCCGGCGGTCTCCCGGACGCCCGTAACCTGTTCGAGGAAATGCCGTCCGCCGTCGACGAGGACTACATTCAACACCTCATCTTCGAGGGTGGTGCGCCGGGTGCTGTCTACGATCCCGAGGAGATGCAAAGCCAGGACGGCCGCGGGGCATTCACACCGGCCGCTGGCTATGATCCCGACCAGGCGGCCCTCATGCGTGATCAGGTCGGCATCGACCTAGACGGCTTCCCCCTCGACCACGAGTTCCCGGAGGACTATGGGCTAGAGGAAGAGGACGAGTGCGACATCGAAGTGGAGCCTTTGTTCGAGGATGAGCTCGCCAACCAAACTGTCGGTCCTAAGCCGAAGCGCAAGAGCAAGCGCACGAAGGCGTGCACAGCTGCCGAGGACAGACTTCTTTGCGAGTGTAGGCGAGACATTGGACAAGACCCAAAGACGGGCGCCGAGCAAAAGCATTCGACCTTTTGGACTCGTGTGCACCGCGAGTTTCATGAGCGCAAGAAGTTTCCACCTTACCAATTTGTGAGCACGCGCGGGTGGGTCTCCATTTCCAAGCGGTGGAGGGTGATCCAACAAGAGTGCAACAAGTTTTGCGCCACCTGTCGGTGTCAAAACCGGCGGATCTCGGGTAGGGGGTCCCGAACTGTGCGTCTAGGCCGGATGGTAACAGGAGGCAAGGGACACGAAGTTTTACCCAGGTTCGGGCCCTCTCGATGGAGGTAAAACCCTACGTCCTGCTTGATTAATATTGATGATATGGGTAGTACAAGAGTAGATCTACCACAAGGTCGGAGAGGCTAAACCCTAGAAGCTAGCCTATGGTATGATTGTTGTTGGGTATGTTGTATATCTGTATCGACTAGCCTGGCCTTGGTTTATATAATGCACCAGAGGCCTAGGATAACAAGAGTCCTAGCCGAATACGCCGGTGGGGAGGAGTCCTTGTCTTGATCGCCAAGTCTTGTGGAATCTTCCTTGTACGCGGCAGCTGTCCGAACTGGCCCATGAGTATACGGCCTTGGGGGTCCTCGGCCCAATCAAACAGATCGGGAGATGATGTGGTGAGTACCCCCTAGTCCAGGACACCGTCAGTAGCCCCTAAACCGGTCTTCAAGTTAGGGACGCTCCTCGATTTTTCCGAACCGTTCTTCATCTTCAGTCATCGGTCTTGAAAACTGGTTCAACAAATCTTCTCATCTTCGATCTTGAGGATCGCCGAAATGCCTTCGACGAGTTTACATGTCGGGTATCCGAGGAGCCCCTTTAAGTTTCTGGCCTTTATCAATGCCTTGTTATTTTTATGCCACACCTCGGGTTTGAAGTTGTTCCCGGGCGGCAGCGTCCTCTTGCGTCTGAGCTCCAACGCGGGACTGCATTCGAGGTATCTTTTGCAGCCGAGCACCAACGCCGGACCGCTTCCCAGCTCTAACGCCGGAATGTATCCGAGCTCCAACGCCGGACTATGTATCCGAGTTCCAACGCCGGACTGTATCCGAGCTCCAATGCCGGACTATGTATCCGAGCTCCAACTCCAGGCTGTATCCGAGGTGTCGTAAATCACCTTAGTTCAAAGAAGTTTGAAGGAGTTTAGCCGAGCTTAATGCCGGAAATGCCCTCTATGGAGCCAGCCACTAGCGCCCGAGCTTTATGCCGGACTGCTTCCGAGGTGGTGCACCACCCCGAATGTAGGCCGATTTTTGTCAATATTTTTGATTGGTGCAATTTATTATCTGCCGAGATATATAGCCAGTAGCCCTCAAGGTGGGTATCAGTCTAAAACCCGAGATGCACATGAAGGATGACATAAGACCGCTGATCCCAGTAGCCGCTGAGACTCAGGTTGATTTGCAAAATCGGTCTGAGGAGCAAGTCCTAGCTCGGCAGAATACTTCGGGACAGAAAAAGCGGCATGCTCAGTCCTCGAGACTCAAGTTGGGTGCGGCCGACCAACCTGAGGATCAAAATCTCCTTGGAAACTATATTGCACTTGAAATTTTCTGCATTGAACAGGCAATGCAGTAGCCCCCGAGACACTGGTCGGGTGGCAACACCAGATCAGGGGATCGATGTGCCCCTTTAATATTTGTAAATAATAAGCCCGAAGCCCAGTAGCCCCGAGCCTTAATGCGGGCACGGGTGGCCGAATTAAGGATCGATATCCATAGTAAAATCACAAATTATGTGTAATGACTCTATGTATCCAAGTACTTTACGTCATTAATGCTCGGATCCGCATTGTACAAAACTTTGTTGACCGACCATCGGCTTCCACCTCCTCGGCCAGTAGCCGAGGAGTGTTTGTCCTACTTTATAAAGCCTTTATGAGGGCAAAGATTTATGACAAACAAGGCAAACTGGCCATACGGTTTTATAAACAAAGGTACGCAGAGAGATATGTTATATTACTGTTTAACATAAGAAATGTCTTCCAAGAAAATAGTCCCGCTATCGGTTCCTTTCTTTGGGTTGTCATGCTAAGCATGATCATGAAACCTCAGCTCTAATGTAAGAGCAAAATATCGAGGATTTAGTTTGGGAGGCCAGTTAATAGTCCCCGGTAGTGTTCGGCGATAGTCGAGGTCAAGCCGTAAACACTTCGGCCATTGTTATGAATGGCCCGTCATTTAACACCGTCATCGGATTGCTGACCAGTTTACGCTTATTGTGACAGTCAGTTTTCGGCTTTCTCTACTGAGGTGCTTAACCATGTGAGTTGGAAGCACAATCGCAGTGGTTCTCCCTTTGCACACCTAGCCGAACAAAGCGGAACGTAGGAGGCAAGCGCAGGAGCCGGGAAACCCAACTATTGACCGAAGACACAATTCGAAACCGATGCATATATAGCAATATTCGAGAATGTTTTTGCCGAATCTCTAAAGGTGTCCGGCATTGCACTGAGAGACTTGTGCTGAAAACACACAAATAGTTTAAAAGTGCCATAAGCTTGGAAAACCAAAAAACATTAGTAAAAACTTGACGTCCGAACAAGATCAAGTGTTTGGTGCCAATCCAAAAATTGGCCTTAGCAAAAGAAATGCTTCTGTCGTGCATTAACATGATACATCCTATCTCAAGACTTCAAGCGGGTCAGCCTACGGATTCAACCTCATATCCCGAGGGCGGAGTACTTCTCATTAGGCCAGTTTAGCAGACTAAACTCTAGCAGTTTTGAGAGAGAAATTAGGCTCCCCGGCTAGTGAGCGCACGCTCGTGTCGAAAAAAAGAGTGATAGATAATAATAATAATAAAACTTTGCAAGGACTAAGAAGAAGAACACTTATCATAAAATGGCTCATATAAATTTAAGAGCCCCCAAGTGACTTGGGTAAAAGAATGATTGCATGTACTGAAGTACTTATATCATATCTATGTTCAACCGAACTTTAAACGCGTCTTAACCAGGCAATCAGGCCATAAGGCTGCAATAGACAAAGCGCTCTCAGGGAACTTATGCTATACTACTCTGAAGTGTAAGAAGCATCTTCGAAGAGAATAGTACCCCCACCGATGCCTTTCTTCGGTGCTCATTGTTATTATGAGACTTGTGCAAAAGGATTTTTGTACTCATGAGTTCCGTTGTGTGCCGACCATCATTGAATACTATAAGAGCGCTAGCTTTCGGCTTCACCCAGTCTGAGGTCCGGCTCGGATGACCCGATCGTGACAATCGCAGAGGTGCTCCCTTTACTCCCTAGCCGAACAATCGGGAATGTAGGGGTAAACACAGGAGCGAGGCAACCCAGCTTGCAAATCGCTTAAGTCAATATGGTGCATATTGTGGCGTAATACACGAACAAGGAACGAAGCCGTACAAGTATAATCATATGCAAGAGGAAACGCTTCATGAAGGAAGCCCCCACATGAATTGGGTATTTGAATTTATGCATCACAAACAAAGCTTGGACAAGGAAATTTTTTACAAGCAACATTTTTCCAAAAAATTATAGTGCTTGGTCGAACCGAACACAAGTTAGAAATTAAAGCTTTGAGCATGAAAGCGACTTAGCTGGTTAATGTGTTCGGTATTGATGACGCGGTCCGAGCTTGATGCGGGGCAAGGTTCTGAAGGAAATATGCCCTAGAGGCAATAATAAAGTTATTATTTATTTCCTTATATCATGGTAAATGTTTATTATTCATGCTAGAATTGTATTAACCGGAAACATAATACATGTGTGAATACATAGACAAACAGAGTGTCACTAGTATGCCTCTACTTGACTAGCTCGTTAATCGAAGATGGTTATGTTTCCTAACCATAAACAAAAGAGTTGTTATTTGATTAACGGGATCACATCATTAGAAGAATGATGTGATTGACATGACCCATTCCATTAGCTTAGCACCCGATCGTTTAGTACGTTGCTATTGCTTTCTTCATGACTTATACATGTTCCTATGACTATGAGATTATGCAACTCCTGTTTGCCAGAGGAACACTTTGTGTGCTACCAAACGTCACAACGTAACTGGGTGATTATAAAGGAGCTCTACAGGTGTCTCCAAAGGTACATGTTGGGTTGGCGTATTTCGAGATTAGGATTTGTTACTCCGATTGTCGGAGAGGTATCTCTGGGCCCTCTCGGTAATGCACATCACTTAAGCCTTGCAAGCATTGCAACTAATGAGTTAGTTGTAGGATGATGTATTACGGAATGAGTAAAGAGACTTTCCGGTAACGAGATTGAACTAGGTATTGAGATACCGACGATCGAATCTCGGGCAAGTAACATACCGATGACAAAGGGAACAACGTATGTTGTTATGCGGTCTGACCGATAAAGATCTTCGTAGAATATGTGGAAGCCAATATGAGCATCCAGGTTCCGCTATTGGTTATTGACCGGAGACGTGTCTCGGTCATGTCTACATTGTTCTCGAACCCGTAGGGTCCGCACGCTTAAGGTTTTGATGACAGTTATATTATGAGTTTATGAGTTTTGATGTACCGAAGGAGTTCGGAGTCCCGGATGAGATCAGGGACATGAGAGGAGTCTCAAAATGGTCGATACGTAAAGATCGATATATTGGACGACTATATTCGGACATCGGAAAGGTTCCGAGTGATTCGGGTATTTTTTGGAGTACCGGAGAGTTACGGGAATACGTAGTGGGCCTTATTGGGCCATACGGGAAAGAAGGAAAAGGGCCTCAAGGGTGGCCGCACCCCTCCCCTTAGTCTGGTCCGAATTGGACTAGGGAAGGGGGGCGCCCCCTTCCTTCCTTCTCCTTTTTCTTCCTCTTTTTCTATTCCATATGGGAGGTGGAATCCTACTAGGACTAGGGAGTCCTAGTAGGACTCCACACTTGGCGCGCCCCCTCCTAGGGCCGGCCTCCTCCTCCCTTGCTCCTTTATATACAAGGGCAGGGGGCACCTCTAGACACAAGTTGATCCACGTGATCATATTCTTAGCCGTGTGCGGTGCCCCCTTCCACCATAATCCTCGATAATATTGTAGCGGTGCTTAGGCGAAGCCCTGCGACGGTAGAACATCAAGATCGTCACCACGCCGTCGTGCTGACGGAACTCTTCCCCGACACTTTGCTGGATCGGAGTCCGGGGATCGTCATCGAGCTGAACGTGTGCTAAAACTCGGAGGTGCCATAGTTTCGGTGCTTGATCGGTCGGGCCGTGAAAACATACGACTACATCAACCGCGTTGTGCTAACGCTTCCGCTGTCGGTCTACAAGGGTACGTAGATCACACTCTCCCCTCTCGTTGCTATGCATCACCATGATCTTGCATGTGCTAAGGAATTTTTTTGAAATTACTATGTTCCCCAACAGTGGCATCAGAGCCTAGGTTTTATGCTTTGATGTTGTGCACGAGTAGAACACAAGTGAGTTGTCGGTGATATAAGTCATACTGCTTACCAGCATGTCATACTTTGGTTCGGCGATATTGTTGGATGAAGCGGCCCGGACCGACATTACGCGTACGCTTACGCGAGACTGGTTCGACCGACGAGCTTTGCACACAGGTGGCTGGTAGGTGTCAGTTTCTCCAACTTTAGTTGAACCGAGTGTGGCTACGCCCGGTCCTTGCGAAGGTTAAAACATCACTAACTTGACAAACTATCATTGTGGTTTTGATGCGTAGGTAAGAACGGTTCTTGCTCAGCCCGTAGCAGCCACGTAAAACTTGCAACAACAAAGTAGAGGACGTCTAACTTGTTTTTGCAGGGCATGTTGTGATGTGATATGGTCAAGACATGATGCTAAATTTTATTGTATGAGATGATCATGTTTTGTAACCGAGTTATCGGCAACTGGCAGGAGCCATATGGTTGTCGCTTTATTGTATGCAATGCAATCACGCTGTAATGCTTTACTTTATCACTAAGCGGTAGCGATAGTCGTGGAAGCATAAGATTGGCGAGACGACAATGATGCTACGATGGAGATCAAGGTGTCACGCCGGTGACGATGGTGATCATGACGGTGCTTCGAAGATGGAGATCACAAGCACAAGATGATGGTGGCCATATAATATCACTTATATTGATTGCATGTGATGTTTATCTTTTATGCATCTTATCTTGCTTTGATTGACGGTAGCATTTTAAGATGATCTCTCGCTAATTATCAAGAAGTGTTCTCCCTGAGTATGCACCATTGCGAAAGTTCTTCGTGCTGAGACACCACGTGATGATCGGGTGTGATAGGCTCTACGTTCAAATACAACGGGTGCAAAACAGTTGCACACGCGGAATACTCAGGTTATACTTGACGAGCCAAGCATATACAGATATGGCCTCGGAACACGGAGACCGAAAGGTCGAGCGTGAATCATATAGTAGATATGATCAACATAGTGATGTTCACCAATGAAGCTACTCCATCTCACGTGATGATCGGACATGGTTTAGTTGATTTGGATCACGTAATCACTTAGAGGATTAGAGGGATGTCTATCTAAGTGGGAGTTCTTAAGTAATATGATTAATTGAACTTTAATTTATCATGAACTTAGTCCTGGTAGTATTAGCATATCTATGTTGTAGATCAATAGCTCGCGTTGTTGTTTTCATATGTTTATTTTGATATGTTCCTAGAGAAAATTGTGTTGAAAGATGTTAGTAGCAATGATGCGGATTGGATCCGTGATCTGAGGTTTATCCTCATTGCTGCACAGAAGAATTATGTCCTTGGTGCACCGCTAGGTGACGGACCTATTGCAGGAGCAGATGCAGACGTTATGAACGTTTGGCTAGCTCAATATGATGACTACTTGATAGTTTAGTGCACCATGCTTAACGTCTTAGAATCGGGACTTCAAAGACGTTTTGAACGTCATGGACCATATGAGATGTTCCAGGAGTTGAAGTTAATATTTCGAGCAAATACCCGAGTTGAGAGATATGAAGTCTCCAACAAGTTCTATAGCTAAAAAGATGGAGGAGAATCGCTCAACTAGTGAGCATGTGCTCAGATTGTTTGAGTACTACAATCGCTTGAATCAAGTGGGAGTTAATCTTCCAGATAAGATAGTGATTGACAGAATTCTCTAGTCACCATCACCAAGTTAGTAGAACTTCGTGATGAACTATCATATGCAAGGGGTAACGGAAACGATTCCCAAGCTCTTCGTAATGCGGAAATTGACGAAGGTAGAAATCGAGAAAAACATCAAGCATTGATGGTAGACAAGACCACTAGTTTCAAGAAAAGGGCAGAGGGAAGAAGGGGAACTTCAAGAAGAACAACAAGCAAATTGCTGCTCCAGTGAAGAAGCCCAAGTCAGGTCCTAATCCTGAGACTAAGTGTTTCTACTACAAAGGGACTCGTCACTGGAAGCGGAACTACCCCAAGTGATTGGCAGATAAGAAGGATGGCAAAGTGAACATAAGTATATTTTACATGTTATTGATGTGTACTTTACTAGTGTTTATAGCAACCCCTCAGTGTTTGATACTAGTTCAATTGCTAAGATTAGTAACTCGAAACGGGAGTTGCAGAATAAACAGAGACTAGTTAAGGGTGAAGTGACGATGTGTGTTGGAAGTGGTTCCAAGATTGATATGATCATCATCGCACACTCCCTATACTTTCGGGATTAGTGTTGAACCTGAATAAGTGTCATTTGGTGTTTGCGTTGAGCATGAATATGATTTGATCATGTTTATTGTAATACAGTTATTCATTTAAGTAAGAGAATAAATTGTTGTTCTGTTTACATGAATAAAACCTTATATGGTTACACACCCAATGAAAATAGTTCGTTGGATCTCGATCGTAGTGATACACATAATCATAATATTGAAACCAAAAGATGCAAAGTTAATAATGATAGTGCAACTTATTTGTGGCACTGCCGTTTAGGTCATATTGGTGTAAAGCGCATGAAGAAACTCCATGCTGATGGGTTTTTGGAATCACTTGATTATGAATCAGTTGATGCTTGCGAACCATGCCTCATGGGCAAGATGACTAAAACGTCGTTCTCTGGAACTATGGAGCGAGCAACTGACTTATTGGAAATAATACGTACTGATGTATGAGATCCGATGAGTGTTAAGGCTCGTGGCGGGTATCATTATTTTCTGACCTTCACAGATGATTTGAGCAGATATGGGTATATCTACTTAATGAAACACAAGTCTGAAATATTTGAAAAGTTCAAAGAATTTCAGAGTGAAGTGGAGAATCATCATAACAAGAAAATAAAAGTTTCTATGATATGATCGCAGAGGTAAAATATTTGAGTTACGAGTTTGGCCTTCAGTTAAAACAATGTGAAATAGTTTCACTACTCACGCCACCTAGAACACCACAACATAATGGTGTGTCCGAATATCATAATCGTACTTTATTAAATATGGTGCGATCTATGATGTCTCTTGCCGATCTACCACTATCGTTTTGGGGTTATGCATTAAAGACAGATGCATTCACGTTTAAAAGGGCACCATCTAAGTCCGTTGAGACGACACAATCTGAATTGTGGTTTGGCAAGAAACCAAAGTTGCCGTTTCTTAAAGTTTGGGGTTGTGATGCTTATATGAAAAAGTTTCATCCTGATAAGCTCAAACCCAAATCGAAGAAATATGTCTTCATAGGATACCCAAAGGAGACTATTGGGTACACCTTCTATCACAGATCCGAAGGCAAATTATTCATTGCTGAGAATGGGTCCTTTCTAGAGAAGGAGTTTCTCTCGAAAGAAGTGAGTGGGAGGAAAGTAGAACTTGATGAGGTAACTGTACCTACTCCCTTATTGGAAAGTAGTTCATCACAGAAATCTGTTCATGTGACTACTAGACTGTTTACTGAGGAAGCTAATGATGATGATCATGTAACTTCAGATCAAGTTACTACCGAACCTCGTAGGTAAATCAGAGTGAGATCCGCACCAGAGTGGTACGGTAATCCAGTTCTGGAGGTCATGTTACTTGACCATGACGAGCCTACGAACTATGAGGAAGCGATGATGAGCCCAGATTCCGCGAAATGGCTTGAGGCCATGAAATCTGAGATGAGATCCATGTATGAGAACAAAGTATGGACTTTGATTGACTTGCCCAATGATCGGCGAGCCATTGAGATTAAATGGATCTTCAAGAGGAAGACGGACGCTGATAGTAGTGTTACTATCTACAAAGCTAGAATTGTCGCAAAAAGGTTTTCGACAAGTTCAAGGTGTTGACTACGATGAGAGTTTCTCACTCGTATCTATACTTAAATCTGTCCGAATCATGTTAGCAATTGCCGCATTTTATGAAATCCGGCAAATGGATAAACAAAACTGCATTCCTTAATGGATTTATTAAAGTTGTATATAATACAACCAGAAGGTTTTGTCAATCCTAAAGGTGCTAACAAAATGTGCAAGCTCCAGCGATCCATCTATGGACTGGTGCAAGCATCTCGGAGTTGGAATATGCGCTTTGATGAGATGATCAAAGCATATAGTTTTATACAGACTTGCGGTGAAGCCTGTATTTACAAGAAAGTGAGTGGGAGCACTACAACATTTCTGATAAGTATATGTGAATGACATATTGTTGATCGGAAATAATGTAGAATTATTTTGCAAAGCATAAAGGAGTGTTTTCAAAGAAGTTTTTCAAAGAAAGACCTCGGTGAAGCTGCTTACATATTAAGCATCAAGATCTATAGAGATAGATCAAGACGCTTGATAAGTTTTTTCAATGAATACATACCTTGACAATATTTTGAAGTAGTTCAAAAATGGAACAGTCAAAGGAAGAGTTCTTGGCTGTGTTACAAGGTGTGAAATTGAGTAAGACTCAAAGCCCGACCACGGCAGAAGATAGAAAGAGAATGAAAGTCATTCCCTATGCCTCAGCCATAGGTTCTATAAAGTATGCCATGATGTGTACCAGATCTATTGTATACCCTACACTGTGTTAAGCAAGGGAGTACAATAGTGATCTAAGAGTAGATCACTGGACAGCGGTCAAAATTATCCTTAGTGGAATAAGGAAATATTTCTCAATTATGGAGGTGACAAAAAGGTTCGTCGTAAAAGGTTACGTCGATGCAAGTTTTGACACAGATCTGGATGACTCTAAGTCTCGATCTAGATACATATTGAAACTGGGAGCAATTAGCTAGAGTAGCTCCGTGCAGAGCATTGTAGACATAGAATTCGCAAAATACTTACGGATCTGTATGTGACAGACCCATTGACTAAAATTATCTCACAAGCAAAACATGATCACACCTTAGTACTCTTTGGGTGTTAATCACATAAACGATGTGAACTAGATTACTGACTCTAGTAAACCCTTTGGGTATAGGTCACATGACGATGTGAACTATGGGTGTTAATCACATGGTGATGTGAACTATTAGTGTTGAATCACATGGCGATGTGAACTATATTATTGACTCTAGTGCAAGTGGGAGACTGAAGGAAATATGCCCTAGAGGCAATAATAAAGTTACTATTTATTTCCTTATATCATGATAAATGTTTATTATTCATGCTAGAATTGTATTAACCGGAAACATAATACATGTGTGAATACATAGACAAACAGAGTGTCACTAGTATGCCTCTACTTGACTAGCTCGTTAATCGAAGATGGTTATGTTTCCTAACCATAAACAAAAGAGTTGTTATTTTATTAACGGGATCACATCATTAGAAGAATGATGTGATTGACATGAACCATTCCATTAGCTTAGCACCCGATCGTTTAGTACGTTGCTATTGCTTTTTTCATGACTTATACATATTCCTATGACTATGAGATTATGCAACTCCCGTTTGCCGGAGGAACACTTTGTGTGCTACCAAACGTCACAACGTAACTGGGTGATTATAAAGGAGCTCTACAGGTGTCTCCAAAGGTACATGTTGGGTTGGCGTATTTCGAGATTAGGATTTGTCAGTCTGATTGTCGGAGAGGGATCTCTGGGCCCTCTCGGTAATGCACATCACTTAAGCCTTGCAAGCATTGCAACTAATTAGTTAGTTGTAGGATGATGTATTACGGAACGAGTAAAGAGACTTGCCGGTAATGAGATTGAACTAGGTATTGAGATACCGATGATCGAATCTCGGGCAAGTAACATAACGATGACAAAGGGAGCCAATATGTGGGAGCCAATATGAGCATCCAGGTTCCGCTATTGGTTATTGACCGGAGATGTGTCTCGGTCATGTCTACATTGTTCTCGAACCCGTAGGGTCCGCATGCTTAAGGTTTCGATGACAGTTATATTATGAGTATATGAGTTTTGATGTACCGAAGGAGTTCGGAGTCCCGGATGAGATCGGGGACATGACGAGGAGTCTCGAAATGGTCAAGACGTAAATATCGATATATTGGATGACTATATTCGGACATCGGAAAGGTTCCGAGTGATTCGGGTATTTTTTGGAGTACTAGAGAGTTACGGGAATACGTATTGGGCCTTATTGGGCCATACAGGAAAGAAGGAAAAGGGCCTCAAGGGTGGCCGCACCCCTCCCCTTAGTCTGGTCCGAATTGGACTAGGGAAGGGGGGCGCCCCCTTCCTTCCTTCTCCTTTTTCCTTCCTCTTTTCCTATTCCATATGGGAGGTGGAATCCTACTAGGACTAGGGAGTCCTAGTAGGACTCCACACTTGGCACGCCCCCTCCTAGGGCCGGCCTCCTCCTCCCTTTCTCCTTTATATACGAGGGCAGGGGGCACCTCTAGACACAAGTTGATCCACGTGATCATATTCTTAGCCGTGTGCGGTGCCCCCTTCCACCATAATCCTCGATAATATTGTAGCGGTGCTTAGGCGAAGCCCTGCGACGGTAGAACATCAAGATTGTCACCACGCCGTCGTGCTGACGGAACTCTTCCCCGACACTTTGCTCGATCGGAGTCCGGGGATCGTCATCGAGCTGAACGTGTGCTAAAACTCGGGGGTGCCGTAGTTTCATTGCTTGATCGGTCGGGCCATGAAGACGTACGACTACATCAACCGCGTTGTGCTAACGCTTCCGCTGTCAGTCTACAAGGGTACGTAGATCACACTCTCCCCTCTCGTTGCTATGCATCACCATGATCTTGCGTGTGCGTAGGAAATTTTTTGAAATTACTACATTCCCCAACAGGTTCCATCACCCAAGGTGGTCCCGAGGTGGCAGAGCGGGGAGCTCGACACGCCGAAGTGGTGACATAGCACGGTCAATGCAGACCGGCAAAGTGATGCCGAAGTCCCCGGATCATTTTCATGTGCACAAAAAGTAGTGCAAACCGGAGATAATAGTAATAATAATTATTAATAAAATGTTGCATAATAAATAATTTATGCAAAGTGAGGAATAGAAGAAATATGGCCTGGCCCCGAAGTCAATGTGGATGCAGGACGTCGGCGTGATGTAGTAAAGGCGTGGCAAAGCCTGAATTCACAGGTCGGTCCGAGCTCCAGATGCAGCGTTCGCCGGACTAGGTACGGAAACTGATCGAACCACCACGCGACCATCGTTAATGCGGTCACCATTTGATAGACCTGTGTACATATCATGGACAAACCAGAGTAATAATTCCTTGGAAAAAATGAACCCAAACAAGCAAAAAATACTGGGATTAATAGCACCTGGTTTATTTGTTGTAACAATCCGAAGGAAGGTGATTCCCAAAATTGGGACTCGCTCCACACACCCATTGCCTGATGGGTGATAAAACGTTGGCATGGCAATGCTAGTAAAGATTGACTCGCTGAGGCAAAGCCCTCGGCCCAGCTAACGTGACGGAGCTGGTCGGTTAGTGACGCCGAAGTGTCCGGAGTAGGTTGATGAAGAGATGACGAAGCCCCCGGTCCAGCTGAGATGTCGAAGCCTCGATGTCAGCCGATGAGTTGAAGTAGGTCGGCGTGATGGACACCAGCTTTAAGAAGCAATAGTGTGGCCCTGCCGATGCAGGTCGTGACGTGGTCGATGCCGGCTTGATGAAGCGACCATGCAGCGATGCCGGTATGCCCACTCTGTGTAATCCGTGGGGTGGTGATGTTGGTGATGATTTATCCTTCGCGATACCAGACTCTTGTTCGGCTTACCGAGATGATGATCCGAAGAAGTTGAGCTCGGCTAAACAAAGTGACGACGTGTCTAGCGCAGGTCGGCAGCCGTGGAGCAATATTGCCGGACTGGTTTGACACCAGTATGATGTTGAAGATCATGTTCAAAAGATCTTAAATTTAGTGGGATGTGTTAGGGAACAAAACACAATACCCCATACAAAACTTCCTTCAAAAGGGATGTCCGAAATCCCGTTCATAAAAAAGACGAACTCGGGTCGGATTTGTTTTCGTGCAGAAAACAGATCCGAAAAGTGATGCACTAATCGGAAGGTTCCCGGAGTTTGGACGGTCGGATCGAGCTGAAATTTTGAGAGGTGGTAGATATAGGAATTACGCAGCCGATCAATGGTTGGATCTTCCAAAGGACGTCCGAGATAGAAGCTGGACACCACGCCCTAAACTCATCCAAATTCCCGTCCTGATTTGACAGGGCTCCGGTATATCGTGGATTGCCAGAGATTCCTCCATCGGAATTCGACGAAATTTTCCAGGGTTGTTGTAGACTCAATTCCGCACAATTCCAACAAAGCGGTCGTTAAAAAGACACTTGAGGAGGCGATGGTGGCGGTCACAAGTTTGATGTCCAGAAAAACAGCACGGTCGCCCGAGGACAATGTTGACGTTGAGCCCCCGGGCTCCCTGGATGATTCCTCCATGATCTTGATAGAGATTGGAGTTGATGTTTATAAAGGCCCTCATCCGAACATGACGATCGGAGGTAAGGCGCAGTCCTTGGTCAAACCAAGGTGACTAGTCGAGCTGGTGACGAAGATGCCGAAGTCACAGTTGATCTGCAGGCGAGCCATCAACCTTTTGTCGAACACACAGCGGAACTCTCAATGAAAGCACCAATGTCGGTGTCAAAACCGGTGGATCTCGGGTAGGGGGTCCCGAACTGTGCGTCTAGGCCGGATGTTAATAGGAGGCAAGGGACACGAAGCTTTGCCCAGGTTCGGGCCCTCTCGATGGAGGTAAAACCCTACGTCCTGCTTGATTAATATTGATGATATGGGTAGTACAAGAATAGATCTACCACGAGATCGGAGAGGCTAAACCCTAGAAGCTAGCCTATGGTATGATTGTTGTTGGGTATGTTGTATATCTCTATCGACTAGCCTGACCTCAGTTTATATAATGCACCAGAGGCCTAGGATAACAAGAGCCCTAGCCGAATACGCCGGTGGGGAGGAGTCCTTGTCTTGATCGCCAAGTCTTGTGGAAACTTCCTTGTATGCGGCAGCTGTCCGAACTGGCCCATGAGTATACGGCCATGGGGGTCCTCGGCCCAATCTAACAGATCGGGAGATGACGTGGTGAGTGCCCCCTAGTCCAGGACACCGTCACCACCCTTGAGAGCGTCAAGGCCCGCCCCATGAGCGGCATCGGCGTGCAAGACATGGTATGCTAGCAAGCCGCCCTCTTTTGTGTCATCAAGATCACTTGCTCATATGCTTGCATGGAAAAATTTTGTAGGCATTTCAATCTTTGGAGGCATTCAAGGTTCAACACAATGGCAAGTGCTTCAACCTCTCCCATTGCTATCGGGTCATCAAGGACGAAGAGAAGTTCAAGGCACAATATGCCGCGCTCAAGGCACTTGGGGGGAAGGGCGCCGTGGAGGATGTTGGGGAGGGCGAGCCGACACGACCGGGGGGAAGACCAACTCCAAGAAGGAGGACAAGCGAGATGCGGCCACCAACACCTTGATCGCAAGCGTGGACGGCATGATGAATAAGGACTCAAGGGAGGAGGAGTGCCGGCGTTCCAAGGCGGAGCAAATGGATGCTTTCATGGAGATCCAAAGGAGGAGGCTTGATCTTGACGCCGAGAAGCAAGCCAGGATGTTCGAACTCGAGACGGAGAAGCAAGCCGAGATGCTAGAGATCGAGGCCGACAACGCCAAGACAAAGGCGAAAGAAGTGGCTTTTGCAAGCATGATGACCGGGGTGGAGATCATGAAGGTGTATCTCAATGCCTTGTCGCCAAGAAAGAGGCCGTGGTTCAAGAAGATGCAGGCCGACATGCTCAAGTTCGATGACGAGTGATCTATGGCGTCGAGGGGCCATCTTTTTTGTATGCCGGTGGGTGTGCCGGCATGACCACGAGAGCTGCGATGGCGTGGTCGAACTCAAGTCCCACCATTTTTTGTATGCTGGCATGTGTGCCGGCCGGCTGCCGAGTGCACCAGCATGAACTGTGGTGTTTTCTGAAGCCGACATTGTATGCCGGTGCTGGCATGGTGCCGGTATGAGACATGGCCGCTGGTATGATCGGCTGTGGACCTTTTTATTAAAAGTTGAATGCGGACATGAAATGGGTCGGCGCGTTGGGCGCATTGCTGACCCAAGTGCAAAACTGGGTGGACGGCGAGCAGGCATCCGACCCAAACGGACAAATGCGCCGTCCGTTTGGGTCGCCCCATTGGAGTTGCTCTGAAATGCTTCGCCAAAATATTGACGCTATTTACTCTGGTTATTAGTTGGTGGGCTCCACGTGCATGTAGTAGTATGTACTCCCTCTTCGTTTGTGAATAAGTGTACATCTATCTTTGTTCTGAATCACTGCCAGCCTACAGAGATATGCAACCAGCATAAACTGAAAAAAGTCCTCTGAAAGTAGAGCATTTCAACGAGCCAAATACTCCTATGTGAGACCACAAGGACCAATAAAGCAGAGGAGATCAACTACAATACCATCTAGCCATCAAAGCACCGAGCATCATGAGCGTTTTGCCGTAAAAATAGGAAATTAAATAGCTTAACTAACCTGATTGCTATGCTTGAGACTTGGCAGCAGGATCTTTGACAGTGGACAGTAAGAGCAATTCCTTTGCTTCTTCTTTCTGTTGGCGAAAAAGGACCAACCAAACATCATATTAGAAAGGAGCAACAAGACAAATATTGCGCTTCTCCCCAACAAGAAATAGTACAGGAAGATTACCTGTATCCTGCTGGAAATGACCACGCTTCATCTTGTTTGAATGTTGTGCAATATAAACAAAATAATTCAGGGCACGACAAAACTGAATAGATGTTGAACCCTTTTGTTTTTGGCTTACGTTTCAAGGCGTGGGGCTGACGTGTCACCATCGACAATCACCCTAATTAGCTGAAACCCTTCATCCTCATCATCCTGAAACACTTGATCAAAGTACACGGCCCCTAATCCACAGGTTCCCCAATCGGGCCCGTAAGAGTTGAGGAAAATGAGAAATGGTCGCCCGCCGCGCATTCCATACCCGACAAACATAACCATGTGTGTCTCCGGATGAGGATCACCATGCATGTAAGGAGGATCTAGCTTGTAGATGTCCTCTCCAAGGCCACTGAAATCAGCTCTGACAGGAAAACTTCCCAGGAGCGGGGTGCCTGAATCAAGCATGGCGAAGACCTGATATGCATCCATACGTGGGTGACACTCGTAGCCGGAAATCTTCACTAGCTTCCTCCTGCCATTGAAGTATGCAAAGACACCTTTATCCCTGAGCAGGTTGAGGGCTGTGATCACTCTATTTTTGTCTTGGCCAAACGGAACTCCGGTCTCGTCTATGTAGGCATTCCAGTAGTAGGTCAAGTCAAGCAGGTGTGCCTTCTTCTGGGACTCCACAATGTGCGTGATCGCGTTCAGGACACAACTCTCGTCAACTTGGCGCCGGACATGTATGGGGAGCGCAACAGTTATACACCTATAGTCCTTTCCTTCCTACAAACATGATCAACAAGAACAACAAGCATCAAGCCGGATCACTTGAAAACGCTAGGTGTGAGTAGCAATAATCTGGGGGACCGACTCACATTGTGAAACCCACAAACCAGAGCATCATATGCATGGCCATCGCCACGACCTCGGTTGTTTATGCTGCAAAAAAAAACTAGACCGGTAGAAGTTGAGAAGTGCAATCATCTATATAAGTGCAGATATTTTCGTGCAGAGTAGTTACAGGTACACAATTAAGTTTGTGAGGAAGCAGAGTGGAACAGGGGAAGAAGAAGAAGCATAAGCAACAAGAGCAAGCATGAAGCGAGGACACCTGGGACGCCAGTGCTTGGCAAGGGAGTAGCAAGAGGCCGGGGGTCCTAACTAACATTACTCAGCCGTAACATCTCCATGAGCATTCATCTCTTGCTTCGAACATGAGCAAGAGCAATCTATCAAAAACAGAGAGTTGTTTCTACTTGTGTTTACATCTAAGATATCTTTCCCTAACCAGGAAGGAACCTGGCTACTGCACTTGCAATTAAGCTGACATCGAAAAACAAGAGCGGTTCCTTAATTAGTTTGCAAAAGAAAAAGAAAAAACCACTGAACCGCTTGCTTTGCTGCAGGGAGGGAAAATCGCATGTGCCGGAAGGCATCGCAGATTGAGCATCCGAACCTGGTGTTGCGGGCAGGAATCACAGCAGCGTCCTAGGCTTCCAGGAAGCAGACAAGAATCATGGCGCCGTCCTCCCTCGCCGTAGAGCTGCCAGGCGAGGCCATCCATCGGCCGCCCCAATCCAGCCTAGCGGTGATCTAAGCCATGTATCCCTCGGTGGACGAAACATAAAGAAACTTAAGATGGAGCAGAGCAGAGTATTTTCCTCGCCAAGGTGACGAATTCACAAGGAATGGGTGCCCCTCCTCTTAAGATGGAGGAAGAAAGCTGCAAAGCAGAGGATGTTCGACTATAGTTGCGAGTTCGGGAAAGCGGGAGCATCCAACAGGGGGGCGAAGCGCACCGTTTACATGGTCTGCGTGGTATGCTAGGTGAGCATCCAACGGTTCATTCCTGATCCAATGGCTCGGCGTGACACCCCCCATCACAATGCCCGCTGCTCTGTTCGCGTCCCTTTGACTTTTGGGTCTCCGTTGGCTGGTGGATGTGTGGATGTTGACATGGCTTGCCCGTGTGTTTTGGTGTGGATCAGCGCCGAAGAATTGGCTCCCCCTGCTTGCGGCTTCCATCCTAGTTAGTCGCGCCAATTCATGAGCGCTGAGAGCAACTTCAATGAGGCGATATGTTTCGTCCGCCCGCATCCGTTTGGATCGGCGCGAATAAAAGTGGCGGCCCAATGCGCCGACCCAAACGGACGCGCGCCGTTTTTCGTCCACGGGCGACCCATTTCAGGCCTAATTTTGAGCCGGATTTGCGTCGGCGCGGACAAGATACGGACGCACGCGCGCGCGTACTCCTCTCCCCGGGCTCGCCTGTCGGTGGCAGCCAACACCATTTCCCCCCATTTTTTTTCCAAAAATGCTCCCGCGCCCCCGCCCCCCAACCAGCCATGGAGGACGCCATCGCCATCGACCTCGACCTCGACGCCGCCGCCGGCCTCGCCTCGTCCGGCGCCGTCGCCCCCTCCGAGAAAGGCAAGCCTCATGCCCCGCTCAAGACCGCCGCGGCGACCAAGCCGAAGAAGGCGCTGACGCCCAAACAGCGGGCAAGAGAGTCGGCCAAGAGGAAGGGCCGGAGGCACACCGCGGACGCCAGGGATGAGGCCGCTGCGCAGGCCGTCGCGCAGCAAGAGTTCACCAACACTCGCATCGCCGCGGCTACGAGGGAGGTGCTCTACATGCTTGGGTAAACCCTATCCAGCACAGCCTCGTCCAAGTCACCGTCACCGCGGCTAGCACCGGCTCGTTGGCGTTTCCTCGGATGGTGATGCCCGACTCACCCCGCGCATTGGCTTGCAACCGGGTCCCCGGCTTCCACGTCTACCCGCAGGCCTCCCGCCTCTCCGGGGAGTGCTCACTCGACGTGAGCGTGGCCGCGCCTTCCACGACCGCACCCATCAACCTCAACACCACCCCGGTGGTCGGTGGCTCATCGTCCGGCGGCACGAGGAAACGCACGCGACAGACGCCGGCCGGCGGTCTCCCGGACGCCCGTAACCTGTTCGAGGAAATGCCGTCCGCCGTCGACGAGGACTACATTCAACACCTCATCTTCGAGGGTGGTGCACCGGGTGCTGGCTACGATCCCGAGGAGACGCAAAGCCAGGACGGCCGCGGGGCATTCACACCGGCCGCTGGCTATGATCCCGGCCAGGCGGTCCTCATGCGTGATCAGGTCGGCATCGACCTAGACGGCTTCCCCCTCGACCACGAGTTCCCGGAGGACTATCGGCTAGAGGAAGAGGACGAGTGCGACATCGAAGTGGAGCCTTTGTTCGAGGATGAGCTCGCCAACCAAACCGCCGGTCCTAAGCCGAAGCGCAAGAGCAAGCGCACGAAGGCGTGCACAGCTGCCGAGGACAGACTTCTTTGCGAGTGTTGGCGAGACATTGGACAAGACCCAAAGACGGGCGCCGAGCAAAAGCATTTGACCTTTTGGACTCGTGTGCACCGCGAGTTTCATGAGCGCAAGAAGTTTCCACCTTACCAATTTGTGAGCACGCGCGGTGGGTCTCCATTTCCAAGCGGTGGAGGGTGATCCAACAAGAGTGCAACAAGTTTTTTGCCACCTGTCGGTGTCAAAACCGGCGGATCTTAGGTAGGGGGTCCCAAACTGTGCATCTAGGCCAGATGGTAACAGGAGGCAAGGGACACAAAGTTTTACCCAGGTTCGGGCCCTCTCGATGGAGGTAAAACCCTACGTCCTGCTTGATTAATATTGATGATATGGGTAGTACAAGAGTAGATCTACCATAAGATCGGAGAGGCTAAACCCTAGAAGCTAGCCTATGATATGATTGTTGTTAGGTATGTTGTATATCTCTATTGACTAGCCTGGCCTCGGTTTATATAATGCACCAGAGGCCTAGGATAACAAGAGTCCTAGCCGAATACGCCGGTGGGGAGGAGTCCTTGTCTTGATCGCCAAGTCTTGTGGAATCTTCCTTGTACGCGGCAGCTGTCCGAACTGGCCCATGAGTATACGGCCATGGGGGTCCTCGGCCCAATCTAACAGATCGGGAGATGAGATGGTGAGTACCCCCTAGTCCAGGACACCGTCAGTAGCCCCTGAACCGGCTTCAAGTTAGGGACGCTCCTCGATTCTTCCAAACCGTTCTTCATCTTCGGTCATCGGTCTTGAAAACTGGTTCAACAAATCTTCTCATCTTCGATCTTGAGGATCGCCGAAATGCCTTCGACGAGTTTACATGTCGGGTATCCGAGGAGCCCCTTTAGGTTTCCGGCCTTTATCAATGCCTTGTTATTTTTATGCCACACCTCGGGTTTGAAGTTGTTCCCGGGCGGCAGCGTCCTCTTGCGTCCGAGCTCCAACGCGGGACTGCATTCGAGGTATCTTTTGCAACCGAGCACCAACGCCGGACCGCTTCCCAGCTCTAACGCCGGAATGTATCCGAGCTCCAACGCTGGACTATGTATCCGAGTTCCAACGCCGGACTGTATCCTAGCTCCAATGCTGGACTATGTATTCGAGCTCCAACGCCAGACTGTATCCGAGGTGTCATAAATCACCTTAGTTCAAAGAAGTTTGAAGGAGTTTAGCCGAGCTTAATGCCGGAAATGCCCTCTATGGAGCAGGCCACTAGCGCCCGAGCTTTATGCCGGACTGCTTCTGAGGTGGTGCACCACCCCGAATGTAGGCCTATTTTTGTCAATATTTTTGATTGGTGCAATTTATTCTCTGCCGAGATATATAGCCAGTAGCCCTCAAGGTGGGTATCGGTCTAAAACCCGAGATGCACATGAAGGATGACATAAGACCGCTGATCCTAGTAGCCGCTGAGACTCAGGTTGATTTGCAAAATCGGTCTGAGGATGCCCGACTCACCCCGCGCATCGGCTTGCAACCGGGTCCCCGGCTTCCACGTCTACCCGCAGGCCTCCCGCATCTCCGGGGAGTGCTCACCCGATGTGAGCGTGGTCGCGCCTTCCACGACCGCACCCATCGACCTCAACGCCATCCCGGTGGTCGGTGGCTCATCGTCCGGCGGCACGAGGAAACGCGCACGACAAACGCCAGCCGGCGGTCTCCCGGACGCCCGTAACCTGTTCGAGGAAATGCCGTCCGCCGTCGACGAGGACTACATTCAACACCTCATCTTCGAGGGTGGTGCGCCGGGTGCTGTCTACGATCCCGAGGAGATGCAAAGCCAGGACGGCCGCGGGGCATTCACACCGGCCGCTGGCTATGATCCCGACCAGGCGGCCCTCATGCGTGATCAGGTCGGCATCGACCTAGACGGCTTCCCCCTCGACCACGAGTTCCCGGAGGACTATGGGCTAGAGGAAGAGGACGAGTGCGACATCGAAGTGGAGCCTTTGTTCGAGGATGAGCTCGCCAACCAAACTGTCGGTCCTAAGCCGAAGCGCAAGAGCAAGCGCACGAAGGCATGCACAGCTGCCGAGGACAGACTTCTTTGCGAGTGTAGGCGAGACATTGGACAAGACCCAAAGACGGGCGCCGAGCAAAAGCATTCGACCTTTTGGACTCGTGTGCACCGCGAGTTTCATGAGCGCAAGAAGTTTCCACCTTACCAATTTGTGAGCACGCGCGGGTGGGTCTCCATTTCCAAGCGGTGGAGGGTGATCCAACAAGAGTGCAACAAGTTTTGCGCCACCTGTCGGTGTCAAAACCGGCGGATCTCGGGTAGGGGGTCCCGAACTGTGCGTCTAGGCCGGATGGTAACAGGAGGCAAGGGACACGAAGTTTTACCAAGGTTCGGGCCCTCTCGATGGAGGTAAAACCCTACGTCCTTCTTGATTAATATTGATGATATGGGTAGTACAAGAGTAGATCTACCACAAGGTCGGAGAGGCTAAACCCTAGAAGCTAGCCTATGGTATGATTGTTGTTGGGTATGTTGTATATCTCTATCGACTAGCCTGGCCTTGGTTTATATAATGCACCAGAGGCCTAGGATAACAAGAGTCCTAGCCGAATACGCCGGTGGGGAGGAGTCCTTGTCTTGATCGCCAAGTCTTGTGGAATCTTCCTTGTACGCGGCAGCTGTCCGAACTGGCCCATGAGTATACGGCCTTGGGGGTCCTCGGCCCAATCAAACAGATCGGGAGATGACGTGGTGAGTACCCCCTAGTCCAGGACACCGTCAGTAGCCCCTAAACCGGTCTTCAAGTTAGGGACGCTCCTCGATTTTTCCGAACCGTTCTTCATCTTCAGTCATCGGTCTTGAAAACTGGTTCAACAAATCTTCTCATCTTCGATCTTGAGGATCGCCGAAATGCCTTCGATGAGTTTACATGTCGGGTATCCGAGGAGCCCCTTTAAGTTTCCGGCCTTTATCAATGCCTTGTTATTTTTATGCCACACCTCGGGTTTGAAGTTGTTCCCGGGCGGCAGCGTCCTCTTGCGTCTGAGCTCCAACCCGGGACTGCATTCGAGGTATCTTTTGCAGCCGAGCACCAACGCCGGACCGCTTCCCAGCTCTAACGCCGGAATGTATCCGAGCTCCAACGCCGGACTATGTATCCGAGTTCCAACGCCGGACTGTATCCGAGCTCCAATGCCGGACTATGTATCCGAGCTCCAACTCCAGGCTGTATCCGACGTGTCGTAAATCACCTTAGTTCAAAGAAGTTTGAAGGAGTTTAGCCGAGCTTAATGCCGGAAATGCCCTCTATGGAGCCAGCCACTAGCGCCCGAGCTTTATGCCGGACTGCTTCCGAGGTGGTGCACCACCCCGAATGTAGGCCGATTTTTGTCAATATTTTTGATTGGTGCAATTTATTATCTGCCGAGATATATAGCCAGTAGCCCTCAAGGTGGGTATCAGTCTAAAACCCGAGATGCACATGAAGGATGACATAAGACCGCTGATCCCAGTAGCCGCTGAGACTCAGGTTGATTTGCACAATCGGTCTGAGGAGCAAGTCCTAGCTCGGCAGAATACTTCGGGACAGAAAAAGCGGCGTGCTCACTCCTCGAGACTCAAGTTGGGTGCGGCCGACCAACCTGAGGATCAAAATCTCCTTGGAAACTATATTGCACTTGAAATTTTCTGCATTGAACAGGCAATGCAGTAGCCCCCGAGACACTGGTCGGGTGGCAACACCAGATCAGGGGATCGATGTGCCCCTTTAATATTTGTAAATAATAAGCCCGAAGCCCAGTAGCCCCGAGCCTTAATGCGGGCACGGGTGGCCGAATTAAGGATCGATATCCATAGTAAAATCACAAATTATGTGTAATGACTCTATGTATCCAAGTACTTTACGTCATTAATGCTCGGATCCGCATTGTACAAAACTTTGTTGACCGACCATCGGCTTCCACCTCCTCGGCCAGTAGCCGAGGAGTGTTTGTCCTACTTTATAAAGCCTTTATGAGGGCAAAGATTTACGACAAACAAGGTAAACTGGCCATACGGTTTTATAAACAAAGGTACGCAGAGAGATATGTTATATTACTATTTAACATAAGAAATGTCTTCCAAAGAAAATAGTCCCGCTATCGGTTCCTTTCTTTGGGTTGTCATGCTAAGCATGATCATGAAACCTCAGCTCTAATGTAAGAGCAAAATATCGAGGATTTAGTTTGGGAGGCCAGTTAATAGCCCCCGGTAGTGTTCGGCGATAGTCGAGGTCAAGCCGTAAACACTTCGGCCATTGTTATGAATGGCCCGTCACTTAACACCGTCATCGGATTGCTGACCAGTTTACGCTTATTGTGACAGTCAGTTTTCGGCTTTCTCTACTGAGGTGCTTAACCATGTGAGTTGGAAGCACAATCGCAGTGGTTCTCCCTTTGCACACCTAGCCGAACAAAGCGGAACGTAGGAGGCAAGCGCAGGAGCCGGGCAACCCAACTATTGACCGAAGACACAATTCGAAACCGATGCATATATAGCAATATTCGAGAATGTTTTTGCCGAATCTCTAAAGGTGTCCGGCGTTGCACTGGGAGACTTGTGCTGAAAACACACAAATAGTTTAAAAGTGCCATAAGCTTGGAAAACCAAAAAACATTAGTAAAAACTTGACATCCAAACAAGATCAAGTGTTTGGTGCCAACCCAAAAATTGGCCTTAGCAAAAGAAGTGCTTCTGTCGTGCATTAACATGATACATCCTATCTCAAGACTTCAAGCGGGTCAGCCTACGGCTTCAACCTCATATCCCGAGGGCGGAGTACTTCTCATTAGGCCAGTTTAGCAGACTAAAGTCTAGCAGTTTTGAGAGAGAAATTAGGCTCCCCGGCTAGTGACTGCACGCTCGTGGCGAAAAAAAGAGTGATAGATAATAATAATAAAAAAACTTTGCAAGGACTAAGAAGAAGAACACTTATCATAAAATGGCTCATATAAATTTAAGAGCCCCAAGTGACTTGGGTAAAAGAATGATTGCATGTACTGAAGTACTTATATCATATCTATGTTCAACCGAACTTTAAACGCGTCTTAACCGACCGTCGGCTTCTCCCTCTTCGGTCAAGGACCGAAAAGTGTTATGTACTCCATCTGTCGAGAATATCGATGGTGTTTCCAATAACCAGGCAATCAGGCCATAAGGCTGCAACAGACAAAGCGCGCTCAGGGAACTTATGCTATACTACTGCGAAGTGTAAGAAGCATCTTCGAAGAGAATAGTACCCCCACCGATGCCTTTCTTCGGTGCTCATTGTTATTATGAGACTTGTGCAATAGATTTTTTTGTACTCATGAGTTCCGTTGTGTGCCGACCATCATTGAAAACTATAAGAGCGCTAGCTTTCGGCTTCACCCAGTGTGAGGTCCGGCTTGGATAACCCGATCGTGACAATCGCAGAGGTGCTCCCTTTACTCCCTAGCCGAACAATCGGGAATGTAGGGGTAAACACAGGAGCGAGGCAACCCAGCTTGCAAATCACTTAAGTCAATATGGTGCATATTGTGGCGTAATACATGAACAAGGAACGAAGCCGTACAAGTATAATCATATGCAAGAGGAAAAGCTTCATGAAGGAAGCCCCCACATGAATTGGGTATTTGAATTTATGCGTTACAAACAAAGCTTGGACAAGCAAATTTTTTACAAGCAACTTTTTTCCAAAAAAAGTATAGTGCTTGGTCGAACCGAACATAAGTTAGAAATTAAAGCTTTGAGCATGAAAGCGACTTAGCTGGTTAATGTGTTCGGTATTGATGACGCGGTCCGAGCTTGATGCGGGGCAAGGTTCTGAAGGAAATATGCCCTAGAGGCAATAATAAAGTTATTATTTATTTCCTTATATCATGATAAATGTTTATTATTCATGATAGAATTGTATTAACCGGAAACATAATACATGTGTGAATACATAGACAAACAGAGTGTCACTAGTATGCCTCTACTTGACTAGCTCATTAATCGAAGATGGTTATGTTTCCTAACCATAAACAAAAGAGTTGTTATTTGATTAACGGGATCACATCATTAGAAGAATGATGTGATTGACATGACCCATTCCATTAGCTTAGCACCCGATCGTTTAGTACATTGCTATTGCTTTCTTCATGACTTATACATGTTCCTATGACTATGAGATTATGCAACTCCCGTTTGCCGGAGGAACACTTTGTGTGCTACCAAACATCACAACGTAACTCGGTGATTATCAAGGAGCTCTACAGGTGTCTCCAAAGGTACATGTTGGGTTGGCGTATTTCGAGATTAGGATTTGTTACTCCGATTGTTGGAGAGATATCTCTGGGCCCTCTCGGTAATGCGCATCACTTAAGCCTTGCAAGCATTGCAACTAATTAGTTAGTTGTAGGATGATGTATTACGGAATGAGTAAAGAGACTTGCCGGTAACGAGATTGAACTAGGTATTGAGATACCGACGATCGAATCTCGGGCAAGTAACATACCGATGACAAAGGGAACAACGTATGTTGTTATGCGGTCTAACCGATAAACATCTTCATAGAATATGTGGGAGCCAATATGAGCATCCAGGTTCCGCTATTGGTTATTGACCGAAGACGTGTCTCGGTCATGTCTACATTGTTCTCGAACCCGTAGGGTCCGCACGCTTAAGGTTTCGATGACAGCTACATTATGAGTTTATGAGTTTTAATGTACCGAAGGTGTTCGGAGTCCTGGATGAGATCGGGGACATGACAAGGAGTCTCGAAATGGTCGAGACGTAAAGATCGATATATTGGACGACTATATTCGGACATTGGAAAGTTTCCGAGTGATTCGGGTATTTTTTGGAGTACCGAAGAGTTACGAGAATACGTATTGGGCCTTATTGGGCCATGCGGGAAAGAAGGAAAAGGGCCTCAAGGGTGGCCGCACCCCTCCCCTTAGTCTGGTCCGAATTGGACTAGGGAAGGGGGCGCCCCCTTCCTTCCTTCTCCTTTTTCCTTCCTCTTTTCCTATTCCATATGGGAGGTGGAATCCTACTAGGACTAGGGAGTCCTAGTAGGACTCCACACTTGGCGCGCCCCCTCCTAGGGCCGGCCTCCTCCTCCCTTGCTCCTTTATATACGAGGGCAGGGGGCACCTCTAGACACAAGTTGATCCACGTGATCATATTCTTAGCCGTGTGCGGTGCCCCCTTCCACCATAATCCTCGATAATATTGTAGCGGTGCTTAGGCGAAGCCCTGCGACGGTAGAACATCAAGATCGTCACCACGCCGTCATGCTGACGAAACTCTTCCCCGACACTTTGCTGGATCGGAGTCCGGGGATCGTCATCGAGCTGAACGTGTGCTAAAACTCGGAGGTGTCGTAGTTTCGGTGCTTGATCGGTCGGGCCGTGAAGACGTACGACTACATCAACCGTGTTGTGCTAATGCTTCCGCTGTCGGTCTACAAGGGTACGTAGATCACACTCTCCCCTCTCGTTGCTATGCATCACCATGATCTTGCGTGTGCTAAGGAATTTTTTTGAAATTACTACATTCCCCAACAGTGGCATTAGAGCCTAGGTTTTATGCATTGATGTTGTGCACGAGTAGAACACAAGTGAGTTGTGGGCGATATAAGTCATACTGCTTACCAGCATGTCATACTTTGGTTCGGCGATATTGTTAGATGAAGCGGCCCGGACCGACATTACGCGTACGCTTACGCGAGACTGGTTCTACCGACGTGCTTTGCACACAGGTGGCTGGTGGGTGTCAGTTTCTCCAACTTTAGTTGAACCGAGAGTGGCTACGCCTGGTCCTTGCGAAGGTTAAAACAGCACTAACTTGACAAACTATCATTGTGGTTTTGATGCGTAGGTAAGAACAGTTCTTGCTCAGCCCATAGCAGCCACGTAAAACTTGCAACAACAAAGTAGAGGACGTCTAACTTGTTTTTGCAGGGCATGTTGTGATGTGATATGGTCAAGACATGATGCTAAATTTTATTGTATGAGATGATCATGTTTTGTAACCGAGTTATCGGCAACTGGCAGGAGCCATATGGTTGTCACTTTATTGTATGCAATGCAATCACGCTGTAATGCTTTACTTTATCACTAAGCGGTAGCGATAGTCGTGGAAGCATAAGATTGGCGAGACGACAATGATGCTACGATGGAGATCAAGGTGTCACGCCGGTGACGATGGTGATCATGACGGTGCTTCGAAGATGGAGATCACAAGCACAAGATGATGGTGGCCATATCATATCACTTATATTGATTGCATGTGATGTTTATCTTTTATGCATCTTATCTTGCTTTGATTGACGGTAGCATTTTAAGATGATCTCTCGCTAATTATCAAGAAGTGTTCTCCCTGAGTATGCACCGTTGCGAAAGTTCTTCGTGCTGAGACACCACGTGATGATCGGGTGTGATAGGCTCTACGTTCAAATACAACGGGTGCAAAACAGTTGCACACGTGGAATACTCAGGTTATACTTGACGAGCCAAGCATATACAGATATGGCCTCGGAACACGGAGACCGAAAGGTCGAGCATGAATCATATAGTAGATATGATCAACATAGTGATGTTCACCAATGAAGCTACTCCATCTCACGTGATGATCGGACATGGTTTAGTTGATTTGGATCACGTAATCACTTATAGGATTAGAGGGATGTCTATCTAAGTGGGAGTTCTTAAGTAATATGATTAATTGAACTTTAATTTATCATGAACTTAGTCCTGGTAGTATTAGCATATCTATGTTGTAGATCAATAGCTCGCGTTGTTGTTTTCATATGTTTATTTTGATATGTTCCTGGAGAAAATTGTGTTGAAAGATGTTAGTAGCAATGATGCGGATTGGATCCGTGATCTAAGGTTTATCCTCATTGCTGCACAGAAGAATTATGTCCTTGATGCACCGCTAGGTGACGGACCTATTGCAGGAGCAGATGCAGACGTTATGAACGTTTGGCTAGCTCAATATGATGACTACTTGATAGTTTAGTGCACCATGCTTAACGTCTTAGAATCGGGACTTCAAAGACATTTTGAACGTCATGGACCATATGAGATGTTCTAGGAGTTGAAGTTAATATTTCAAGCAAATACCCGAGTTGAGAGATATGAAGTCTTCAACAAGTTCTATAGCTCAAAAGATGGAGGAGAATCACTCAACTAGTGAGCATGTGCTCAGATTGTCTGAGTACTACAATCGCTTGAATCAAGTGGGAGTTAATCTTCCAGATAAGATAGTGATTGACAGAATTCTCTAGTCACCATCACCAAGTTAGTAGAACTTCATGATGAACTATGATATGCAAGGGATAACGGAAACGATTCCCAAGCTCTTCGTAATGCGGAAATTAACGAAGGTAGAAATCGAGAAACTTGAAACGGGAGTTGTAGAATAAACAGAGACTAGTTAAGGGTGAAGTGACGATGTGTGTTGGAAGTGGTTCCAAGATGGATATGATCATCATCGCACACTCCCTATACTTTCGGGATTAGTGTTGAACCTGAATAAGTGTTATTTGGTGTTTGCGTTGAGCATGAATATGATTTGATCATGTTTATTGTAATACGGTTATTCATTTAAGTAAGAGAATAAATTGTTGTTCTGTTTACATGAATAAAACCTTATATTGTTACACACCCAATGAAAATAGTTCGTTGGATCTCGATCATAGTGATACACATAATCATAATATTGAAACCAAAAGATGCAAAGTTAATAATGATAGTGCAACTTATTTGTGGCACTGCCGTTTAGGTCATATTGGTGTAAAGCGCATGAAGAAACTCCATGCTGATGGACTTTGGAATCACTTGATTATGAATCAGTTGATGCTTGCAAACCATGCCTCATGGGCAAGATGACTAAAACGCCGTTCTCCGGAACTATGGAGCGAGCAACTGACTTATTGGAAATAATACATACTGATGTATGAGATCCGATGAGTGTTAAGGCTCGTGGCAGGTATCATTATTTTCTGACCTTCACAGATGATTTGAGCAGATATGGGTATATCTACTTAATGAAACACAAGTCTGAAATATTTGAAAAGTTCAAAGAATTTCAGAGTGAAGTGGAGAATCATCGTAACAAGAAAATAAAAGTTTCTACGATATGATCGCAGAGGTAAAATATTTGAGTTACGAGTTTGGCCTTCAGTTAAAACAATGTGAAATAGTTTCACTACTCACGCCACCTGGAACACCACAGCATAATGGTGTGTCCGAACATCATAACCGTACTTTATTAAATATGGTGCGATCTATGATGTCTCTTGCCGATCTACCACTATCGTTTTGGGGTTATGCATTAAAGACAGCTGCATTCGCGTTTAAAAGGGCACCATCTAAGTCCGTTGAGACGACACAATCTGAATTGTGGTTTGGCAAGAAACCAAAGTTGCCGTTTCTTAAAGTTTGGGGTTGTGATGCTTATATGAAAAAGTTTAATCCTGACAAGCTCAAACCCAAATCGAAGAAATATGTCTTCATAGGATACCCAAAGGAGACTGTTGGGTACACCTTCTATCACAGATCCGAAGGCAAATTATTCATTGCTGAGAATGGATCCTTTCTAGAGAAGGAGTTTCTCTCGAAAGAAGTGAGTGGGAGGAAAGTAGAACTTGATGAGGTAACTGTACCTACTCCCTTATTGGAAAGTAGTTCATCACAGAAATCTGTTCCTGTGACTACTAGACCGATTAGTGAGGAAGCTAATGATGATGATCATGTAACTTCAGATCAAGTTACTACCGAACCTAGTTGGTAAACCAGAGTGAGATCCGCACCAGAGTGGGACGGTAATCCAGTTCTGGAGGTCATGTTACTTGACCATGACGAGCCTACGAACTATGAGGAAGCGATGATGAGCCCAGATTCCGCGAAATGGCTGGAGGCCATGAAATCTGAGATGAGATCCATGTATGAGAACAAAGTATGGACTTTGATTGACTTGCCCAATGATCGGCGAGCCATTGAGATTAAATGGATCTTCAAGAGGAAGACAGACGCTGATAGTAGTGTTACTATCTACAAAGCTAGAATTGTCGCAAAAAGGTTTTCGACAAGTTCAAGGTGTTGACTACGATGAGAGTTTTCTCACTCGTATCTATACTTAAATCTGTCCGAGTCATGTTAGCAATTGCCGCATTTTATGAAATCCGGCAAATGGATAAACAAAACTACATTCCTTAATGGATTTATTAAAGTTGTATATAATACAACCAGAAGGTTTTGTCAATCCTAAAGGTGCTAAAAAAATGTGCAAGCTCCAGCGATCCATCTATGGACTGGTGCAAGCATCTCAGAGTTGGAATATGTGCTTTGATGAGATGATCAAAGCATATAGTTTTATACAGACTTGCGGTGAAGCCTGTATTTACAAGAAATTGAGTGGGAGCACTACAACATTTCTGATAAGTATATGTGAATGACCTATTGTTGATCGGAAATAATGCAGAATTATTCTGCAAAGCATAAAGGAGTGTTTTCAAAGAAGTTTTTCAAAGAAAGACCTCAGTGAAGCTGCTTACATATGAAGCATCAAGATCTATAGAGATAGATCAAGACGCTTGATAAGTTTTTTCAATGAATACATACCTTGACAATATTTTGAAGTAGTTCAAAAATGGAACAGTCAAAGAAAGAGTTCTTGGCTGTGTTACAAGGTGTGAAATTGAGTAAGACTTAAAGCCCGACCACGACAGAAGATAGAAAGAGAATGAAAGTCATTCCCTATGCCTCAACCATAGGTTCTATAAAGTATGTCATGCTGTGTACCAGATCTGTTGTATACCCTACACTGTATTAAGCAAGGGAGTACAATAGTGATCTAAGAGTAGATCACTGGACAGCGGTCAAAATTATCCTTAGTGGAATAAGGAAATATTTCTCAATTATGGAGGTGACAAAAGGTTCGTCGTAAAAGGTTACGTCGATGCAAGTTTTGACACAGATCTGGATGACTCTAAGTCTCGATCTAGATACATATTGAAAGTGGGAGCAATTAGCTAGAGTAGCTCCGTGCAGAGCATTGTAGACATAGAATTCGCAAAATACTTACGGATCTGTATGTGACAGACCCATTGACTAAAATTATCTCACAAGCAAAACATGATCACACCTTAGTACTCTTTGGGTGTTAATCACATAAACGATGTGAACTAGATTACTGACTCTAGTAAACCCTTTGGGTATAGGTCACATGACGATGTGAACTATAGGTGTTAATCACATGGTGATCTGAACTATTAGTGTTGAATCACATGGCGATGTGAACTAGATTATTGACTCTAGTGCAAGTGGGAGACTGAAGGAAATATGCCCTAGAGGCAATAATAAAGCTACTATTTATTTCCTTATATCATGATAAATGTTTATTATTCATGCTAGAATTGTATTAACCGGAAACATAATACATGTGTGAATACATAGACAAACAGAGTGTCACTAGTATGCCTCTACTTGACTAGCTCGTTAATTGAAGATGGTTATGTTTCCTAACCATAAACAAAAGAGTTGTTATTTGATTAACGGGATCACATCATTAGAAGAATGATGTGATTGACATGACCCATTCCATTAGCTTAGCACCCGATCGTTTAGTACGTTGCTATTGCTTTTTTCATGACTTATACATGTTCCTATGACTATGAGATTATGCAACTCCCGTTTGCCGGAGGAACACTTTGTGTGCTACCAAATGTCACAACGTAACTGGGTGATTATAAAGGAGCTCTACAGGTGTCTCCAATGGTACATGTTGGGTTGGCGTATTTCGAGATTAGGATTTGTCACTCTGATTGTCGGAGAGGTATCTCTGGGCCCTCTCGGTAATGCACATCACTTAAGCCTTGCAAGCATTGCAACTAATGAGTTAGTTGTAGGATGATGTATTACGGAACGAGTAAAGAGACTTGCCGGTAACGAGATTGAACTACTTATTGAGATACCGATGATCGAATCTCGGGCAAGTAACATACCGATGACAAAGGGAAACAACGTATGTTGTTATGCGGGCTGACCGATAAAGATCTTTGTAGAATATGTGGGAGCCAATATGAGCATCCAGGTTCCGCTATTGGTTATTGATCGGAGATGTGTCTCGGTCATGTCTACATTGTTCACGAACCCGTAGGGTCCGCATGCTTAAGGTTTCGATGACAGTTATATTATGAGTTTATGAGTTTTGATGTACCGAAGGAGTTCGGAGTCCCGGATGAGATCGGGGACATGACAAGGAGTCTCGAAATGGTCAAGACGTAAAGATCGATATATTGGATGACTATATTCGGACATCGGAAAGGTTCCGAGTGATTCGGGTATTTTTTGGAGTACCAGAGAGTTACGGGAATACGTATTGGGCCTTATTGGGCCATACGGGAAAGAAGGAAAAGGGCCTCAAGGGTGGCCGCACCCCTCCCCTTAGTCTGGTCCGAATTGGACCAGGGAAGGGGGGCGCCCCCTTCCTTCCTTCTCCTTTTTCCTTCCTCTTTCCTATTCCATATGGGAGGTGGAATCCAACTAGGACTAGGGAGTCCTAGTAGAACTCTACACTTGGCGTGCCCCCTCCTAGGGCCGGCCTCCTCCTCCCTTGCTCCTTTATATACGAGGGCCGGGGGCACCTCTAGACACAAGTTGATCCACGTGATCATATTCTTAGCCGTGTGCGGTGCCCCCTTCCACCATAATCCTCGATAATATTGTAGCGGTGCTTAGGCGAAGCCCTACGACGGCAGAACATCAAGATCGTCACCATGCCATCATGCTGACGGAACTCTTCCCCGACACTTTGCTGGATCGGAGTCCGGGGATCGTCATCGAGCTGAACGTGTGCTAAAACTCGGAGGTGCTGTAGTTTCGTTGCTTGATCGGTCGGGCCGTGAAGACGTACGACTACATCAACCGTGTTGTGCTAACGCTTCCGCTAACAGTCTACAAGGGTACGTAGATCACACTCTCCCCTCTCGTTGCTATGCATCACCATGATCTTGCGTGTGCATAGGAATTTTTTTGAAATTACTACATTCCCCAACAGGTTCCATCCCCCAAGATGGTCCCGAGGTGGCAGAGCGGGGAGCTTGACACGCCGAAGTGGTGACATAGCACGGTCAATGCAGACCGGCAAAGTGATGCCGAAGTCCCCGGATCATTTTCCTGTGCAAACCGGAGATAATAGTAATAATAATTATTAAAAAAATGTTGCATAATAAATAATTTATGCAAAGTGAGGAATAGAAGAAATATGGCCTGGCGCCGAAGTCAATGTCGATGCAGGGCGTCGGCGTGAGGTAGTAAAGGCGTGGCAAAGCCTGAATTCACAGGTCGGTCCGAGCTCCAGATACAGCGTTCGCCGGACTATGTACGGAAACTGATCGAACCACCACGTGACCTCGTTAATGCGGTCACCATTTGATAGACCTGTGTACATATCATGGACAAACCAGAGTAATAATTCCTTGGAAAAAATGAACCCAAACAAGCAAAAAATAATGGGATTAATAGCACCTGGTTTATTTGTTGTAGCAATCCGAAGGAAGGTGATTCCCAAAATTGGGAATCGCTCCACACACCCATTGCCTGATGGGCGATAAAACGACGGCATGGCAATGCTGGTAAAGATTGACTCGCTGAGGTAAAGCCCTCGGCCCAGCTAACGTGACGGAGCTGGTCGGTTAGTGACGCCGAAGTGTCCGGAGTAGGTTGATGAAGAGATGACGAAGCCCCCGGTCCAGCTGAGATGTCGAAGCCTCGATGTCAGTCGATGAGTCGAAGTAGGTCGGCATGATGGACACCAGCATGAAGAAGCAATAGTGTGGCCCTGCCGATGCAGGTCGTGACGTGGTCGATGCCGGCTTGATGAAGCGACCATGGAGCGATGCCGGTATGCCCACTCCGTGTAATCCGTGGGGTGGTGATGTTGGTGATGATTTATCCTTCGCGATACCAGACTCTTGTTCGGCTTACCGAGATTATGATCCGAAGAAGTTGAGCTCGGCTCAACAAAGTGACGACGTGTCTAGCGCAGGTCGGCAGCCGTGGAGCAATATTGCCGGACTGGTTTGACACCAGTATGATGTTGAAGATCATGTTCAAAAGATCTTAAATTTAGTGGGATGTGTTCGGGAACAAAACACAATACCCCATACAAAACTTCCTTCAAAAGGGATGTCCGAAATCCCGTTCATAAAAAAGACGAACTCGGGTCGGATTTGTTTTCGTGCAGAAAACAGATCCAAAAAGTGATGCACTAATCGGAAGGTTCCCGGAGTTTGGATGGTCGGATCGAGCTAAAATTTTGAGAGGTGGTAGATATAGGAATTCTGCAGCCAATCAATGGTTGGATCTTCCAAAGGACGTCCGAGATAGAAGCTGGACACCACGCCCTAAACTCATCCAGATTCCCATCCAGATTTGACAGGGCTCCGGTATATCGTGGATTGCCAGAGATTCCTCCATCAATACTCGACGAAATTTTCCAGGGTTGTTGTAGACTCAATTCCGCACAATTCCACCAAAGCGGTCGTTAAAAGGACACTTGAGGAGGCGATGGCGGCAGTCCCAAGTTTGTTGTCCAGAAAAACAGCACGGTCGCCCGAGGACAATGTTGACGTTGAGCCCCGGGCTCCCTAGATGATTCCTCCATGATCTTGATAGAGATTGGAGTTGATGTTTATAAAGGCCCTCATACAAACATGACGATCGGAGGTAAGGCGCAGACCTTGGTCAAACCAAGGTGACTAGTCGAGCTGGTGACGAAGATGACGAAGTCACAGTTGATCTGCAGGCGAGCCATCAACCTTTTGTCGAACACACAGCGGAACTCTCAATGAAAGCACAAATGTCGGTGTCAAAACCGGCGGATCTCGGGTAGGGGGTCCCGAACTGTGCATCTAGGCCGGATGTTAACAGGAGGCAAGGGACACGAAGCTTTGCCCAGGTTCGGGCCCTCTCGATGGACGTAAAACCCTACGTCATGCTTGATTAATATTGATGATATGGGTAGTACAAGAATAGATCTACCACGAGATCGGAGAGGCTAAACCCTAGAAGCTAGCCTATGGTATGATTGTTGTTGGGTATGTTGTATATCTCTATCGACTAGCCTGACCTCGGTTTATATAATGCACCAGAGGCCTAGGATAACAAGAGTCCTAGCCGAATACACCGGTGGGGAGGAGTCCTTGTCTTGATCGCCAAGTCTTGTGGAATCTTCCTTGTATGCGGCAGCTGTCCGAACTGGCCCATGAGTATACGGCCATGGGGGTCCGCGGCCCAATCTAATAGATCGGGAGATGACATGGTGAGTACCCCCTAGTCCAGGACACCGTCACCACCCTTGAGAGCGTCATGGCCCGCCCCGTGAGCGGCATCGGCGTGCAAGACATGGTATGCTAGCAAGCCGCCCTCTTTTGTGTCATCAAGATCACTTGCTTATATGCTTGCATGGAAACATTTTGTAGGCATTTCAATCTTTGGAGGCATTCAAGGTTCAACACAATGGCAAGTGCTTCAACCTCTCCCATTGCTATCGGGTCATCAAGGACGAAGCGAAGTTCAAGGCACAATATGCTGCGCTCAAGGCACTTGGGGGGAAGGGCGCCGTGGAGGATGTTGGGGAGGGCGAGCCGGCACGGCCGGGGGGAAGACCAACTACAAGAAGGAGGAAAAGCGAGATGCGGCCACCAACACCTTGATTGCAAGCGTGGACGGCATGATGAATAAGGACTCAAGGGAGGAGGAGTGCCGGCATTTCAAGGCGGAGCAAATGGATGCTTTCATGGAGATGCAAAGGAGGAGGCTTGATCTTGACGCCGAGAAGCAAGCCAAGATGTTCGAACTCGAGACGGAGAAGCAAGCCGAGATGCTAGAGATCGAGGCCGCCAACGCCAAGACAAAGGCGAAAGAAGTGGCTTTTGCAAGCATGATGACCGGGGTGGAGATCATGAAGGTGGATCTCAACGCCTTGTCGCCAAGAAAGAGGCCGTGGTTCGAGAAGATGCAGGCCGACATGCTCAAGTTCGACGACGAGTGATCTATGGCGTCGAGGGGCCATCTTTTTTGTATGCCGGCGGGTGTGCCGGCATGACCACGGGAGCCGCGATGGCGTGGTCGAACTCAAGTCCCACCATTTTTTGTATGCTGGCATGTGTGCCGGCCGGCTGCCGAGTGTGCCAGCATGAACTATGGTGTTTTCTGAAGCCGACATTGTATGCCGGCGCTGGCATGGTGCCGGTATGAGACATGGCCGCTGGAATGATCGGCCGTGGACCTTTTCTATTTAAAAGTTGAATGCGGACATGAAATGGGTCGGCGCGTTGGGCGCATTGCTGACCCAAGTGCAAAACTGGGCGGACGGCGAGCGGGCTGCCGACCCAAACGGACAAAAAACGGACAAATGCGCCATCCGTTTGGGTCGCCCCATTGGAGTTGCTCTGAAATGCTTCGCCAAAATATTGACGCTATTTACTCTGGTTATTAGTTGGTGGGCTCCACGTGCATTTAGTAGTATGTACTCCCTCTTCGTTTGTGAATAAGTGTACATCTATCTTTGTTCTGAATCACTGCCAGCCTACAGAGATATGCAACCAGCATAAACTGAAAAAAGTCCTCTGAAAGTAGAGCATTTCAACGAGCCAAATACTCCTATGTGAGACCACAAGGACCAATAAAGCAGAGGAGATCAACTACAATACCATCTAGCCATCAAAGCACCGAGCATCATGAGCGTTTTGCCGTAAAAATAGGAAATTAAACAGCTTAACTAACCTGATTGCTATGCTTGAGATTTGGCAGCAGGGTCTTGGACAATGGACAGTAAGAGCAATTCCTTTGCTTCTTCTTTATGTTGGCGAAAAAGGACCAACCAAATATCATATTAGAAAGGAGCAACAAGACAAATATTGCGCTTCTCCTCAACAAGAAATAGTACAGGAAGATTACCTGTATCCTGTTGGAAACGACCGCGCTTCATCTTCTCTGAATGTTGTGCAATATAAACAAAAGAATTCAGGGCACGATGAAACAGAGCAAAAGTAGAGTACAATGAAACTGAATAGATGTTGAATCCTTTTGGTTTTGGCTTACGTTTCAAGGCGCAGGGCTGGCGTGTCACCATCGACAATCACCCTGATCAGCTGAAACCCTTCATCCTCATCATCCTAAAACACTTGATCAAAGTACACGGCCCCTAATCCACAGGTTCCCCAATCGGGCCCGTAAGGGTTGAGGAAAATGAGAAATGGTCGCCCGCCGCGCATTCCATACCCGACAAACATAACCATGTGTGTCTCCGGATGAGGATCACCAGGCTTGTAAGGAGGATCTAGCTTGTAGATGTCCTCTCCAAGGCCACTGAAATCAGCTCTGACAGGAAAACTTCCCAGGAGCGGGGTGCCTGAATCAAGCATGGCGAAGACCTGATATGCATCCATACGTGGGTGACACTCGTAGTCGGAAATCTTCACTAGCTTCCTCCAGCCATTGAAGTATGCAAAGACACCTTTATCCCTGAGCAGGTTGAGGGCTGTGATCACTCTATTTTTGTCTTGGCCAAACGGAACTCCGGTCACGTCTATGTAGGCATTCCAGTAGTAGGTCAAGTCAAGCAGGTGTGCCTTCTTCTGGGACTCCACAATGTGCACGATCGCGTTCAGGACACAGCTCTCGTCAACTTGGCGCCGGACATGTATGGGGAGCGCAACAGTTATACACCTATAGTCCTTTCCTTCCTACAAACATGATCAACAAGGACAACAAGCATCAAGCCGGATCACTTGAAAACGCTAGGTGTGAGTAGCAATAATCTGGGGGGCCGACTCACATTGTGAAACCCACAAACCAGAGCATCATATGCATGGCCATGGCCACGACCTCGGTTGTTCATGCTGCAAAAAAAAACAAGACCGGTAGAAGTTGAGAAGTGCAATCATCTGTATAAGTGCAGATATTTTCGTGCAGAATAGTTACAGGTGCACAATTAAGTTTGTGAGGAAGCAGAGTGGAACAGGGGAAGAAGAAGAAGCATAAGCAACAAGAGCAAGCATGAAACGAGGACACCTAGGACGCCAGTGCTTGGCAAGGGAGTAGCAAGAGGCCGGGGGTCCTAACTAACATTACTCAGCCGTAACATCTCCATGAGCATTCATCTCTTGCTTCGAACATGAGCAAGAGCAATCTATCAAAAACAGAGAGTTGTTTCTACTTGTGTTTACATCTAAGATATCTTTCCCTAACCAGGAAGGAACCTGGCTACTGCACTTGCAATTAAGCTGACATCGAAAAAAAGAGCGGTTCCTTAATTAGTTTGCAAAAGAAAAAGAAAAAAACCACTGATCCTCTTGCTTTGCTGCAGGGAGGGAAAATCGCATGTGCCGGAAGGCATCGCAGATTGAGCATCCGAACCTGGCGTTGCGGGAAGGAATCACAGCAGCGTCCTAGGCTTCCAGGAAGAAGACAAGAATCACGGCGCCGTCCTCCCTCCCCGTAGAGCTGCCAGGCAAGGCCATCCATCGGCTGCCCCAATCCAGCCTAGCGGTGATCTAAGCCATGTATCCCTCGGTGGACGAAACATAAAGAAACTTAAGATGGAGCAGAGCAGATTATTTACCTCGCCAAGGTGACGAATTCACAAGGAATGGCTGCCCCTGCTCTTAAGATGGAGGAAGAAAGCTGCGAAGAAGAGGATGTTCGACTATAGCTGCGATTTCGGGAAAGCGGGAGCATCCAACAGGGGGGCGAAGCGCACCGTTTACATGGTCTGCGTGGTATGCTAGGTGAGCATCCAACGGTTCATTCCTCATCCAATGGCTCGGCGTGACACCCCCCATCACAATGCCCGCTGCTCTGTTCGCGTCCCTTTGACTTTCGGGTCTCCGTTGGCTGGTGGATGTGTGGATGTTGACATGGCTTGCCCGTGTGTTTTGGTGCGGATCAGCGCCGAAGAATTGGCTTCCCAAGAATTGGCTCCCCCTGCTTGCGGCTTCTATCCTAGTTAGTCGCGCCAATTCATGAGCGCTGAGAGCCACTTCAATGAGGCGATACGTTTCGTCCGCCCGCATCCGTTTGGATCGGCGCGAATAAAAGTGGCGGCCCAATGCGCCGACCCAAATGGACGCGTGCCGTTTTTCATCCACGGGCGACCCATTTCAGGCCTAATTTTGAGCCGGATTTGCGTCGGCGCGAACAAGAGACGGATGCACGCGCGCGCCTACTCCTCTCCCCGGGCTCGCCTGTCGGTGGCAGCCATCACCATTTCCCCCGATTTTTTTTCCAAAAATACTCCCGCGCCCCCGCCCCCCAACCAGCCATGGAGGACGCCATCGCCATCGACCTCGACCTCGACGCCGCCGCCGGCCTCGCCTCGTCCGGTGCCGTCGCCCCCTCCGAGAAAGGCAAGCCTCGTGCCCCGCTCAAGACCGCCGCGGCGACCAAGCCGAAGAAGGCGCTGACGCCCAAACAGCGGGCAAGAGAGTCGGCCAAGAGGAAGGGCCGGAGGCACACCACGCACGCCAAGGATGAGGCCGCTGCGCAGGCCGTCGCGCAGCAAGAGTTCACCAACAGCCGCGTCGCCGCGGCAACGAGGGAGGTGCTCTACATGCTTGGGGTAAACCTTAGCCAGCACAGCCTCGTCCAAATCGCCGTCACCGCGGCTAGCACCGGCTCGTTGGCGTTTCCTCGGATGGTGATGCCCGACTCACCCCGCGCATCGGCTTGCAACCGGGTCCCCGGCTTCCACGTCTACCCGCAGGCCTCCCGCCTCTCCGGGGAGTGCTCACCCGACGTAAGCGTGGTCGCGCCTTCCACGACCGCACCCATCAACCTCAATGCCACCCTGGTGGTCAGTGGCTCATCGTCTGGCGGCACGAGGAAACGCGCGTGACAGACGCCGGCCGGCGGTCTCCCGGACGCCCGTAACCTGTTCGAGGAAATGCCGTCCGCCGTCGACGAGGACTACATTCAACACCTCATCTTCGAGGGTGGTGCGCCGGGTGCTGGCTACGATCCCGAGGAGACGCAAAGCCAGGACGGCCGCGGGGCATTCACACCGGCCGCTGGCTATGATGCCGACCAGGCGGCCCTCATGCGTGATCAGGTCGGCATCAACCTAGACGGCTTCCCCCTCGACCACGAGTTCCCGAAGGACTATGGGCTAGAGGAAGAGGACGAGTGCGACATCAAAGTGGAGCCTTTGTTCGAGGACGAGCTCGCCAACCAAACCGTCGGTCCTAAGCCGAAGCGCAAGAGCAAGCGCACGAATGCGTGCATAGCTGCCGAGGACAGACTTCTTTGCGAGTGTTGGCGAGACATTGGACAAGACCCAAAGACAGGCGCCGAGCAAAAGCATTCGACCTTTTGGACTCGTGTGCACCGCGAGTTTCATGAGCGCAAGAAGTTTCCACCTTACCAATTTGTGCGCACGCGCGAGTGGGTCTCCATTTCCGAGCGGTGGAGGGTGATCCAACAAGAGTGCAACAAGTTTTGCGCCACCTGTCGGTGTCAAAATCGGTGGATCTCGGGTAGGGGGTCCCGAACTATGCGTCTAGGCCAGATGGTAACATGAGGCAAGGGACACGAAGTTTTACCCAGGTTCGGGCCCTCTCGATGGAGGTAAAACCCTACGTCCTGCTTGATTAATATTGATGATATGGGTAGTATAAGAGTAGATCTACCACAAGATCGGAGAGGCTAAACCCTAGAAGCTAGCCTATGGTATGATTGTTGTTGGGTATGTTGTATATGTCTATCGACTAGCCTGGCCTCGGTTTATATAATGCACTAGAGGCCTAGGATAACAAGAGTCCTAGCCGAATACGCCGGTGGGGAGGAGTCCTTGTCTTGATCGCCAAGTCTTGTGGAATCTTCCTTGTACGCGGCAGCTGTCCGAACTGGCCCATGAGTATACGGCCATGGGGGTCCTCGGCCCAATCTAACAGATCGGGAGAGGACGTGGTGAGTACCCCCTAGTCTAGGACACCGTCAGTAGCCCCTGAACCGGTCTTCAAGTTAGGGACGCTCCTCGATTCTACCGAACCGTTCTTCATCTTCGGTCATCGGTCTTGAAAACTGGTTCAACAAATCTTCTCATCTTCGATCTTCAGGATCGCCGAAATGCCTTCGACGAGTTTACATGTCGGGTATCCGAGTAGCCCCTTTAAGTTTTCGGCCTTTATCAATGCCTTGTTATTTTTATGCCACACCTCGGGTTTGAAGTTGTTCCCGGGCGGCAGCGTCCTCTTGCGTCCGAGCTCCAACGCGGGACTGCATTCGAGGTATCTTTTGCAGCCGAGCACCAACGCCGGACCGCTTCCCAGCTCTAACGCCGGAATGTATCCAAGCTCCAACGCCGGACTATGTATCCGAGTTCCAACGCCGGACTGTATCCGAGCTCCAATGCCGGACTATGTATCCGAGCTCCAATGCCAGACTGTATCCGAGGTGTCGTAAATCACCTTAGTTCAAAGAAGTTTGAAGGAGTTTAGCCAAGCTTAATGCCGGAAATGCCCTCTATGGAGCCAGCCACTAGCGCCCGAGCTTTATGCCGGACTGCTTCCGACGTGGTGCACCACCCCGAATGTAGGCCGATTTTTGTCAATATTTTTGATTGGTGCAATTTATTCTCTGCCGAGATATATAGCCAGTAGCCCTCAAGGTGGGTATCGGTCTAAAACCCGAGATGCACATGAAGGATGACATAAGACCGCTGATCCCAGTAGCCGCTGAGACTCAGGTTGATTTGCAAAATCGGTCTGAGGATCAAGTCCTAGCTCGGCAGAATACTTCGGGACAAAAAAAGCGGCGTGCTCAGTCCTCGAGACTCAAGTGGGGTGCGGCCGACCAACCTGAGGATCAAAATCTCCTTGGAAACTGTATTGCACTTGAAATTTTCTGCATTGAACAGGCAATGCAGTAGCCCCCGAGACACTGGTCGGGTGGCAACACCAGATCAGGGGATCGATGTGCTCGTTTAATATTTGTAAATCATATGCCCGAAGCCCAGTAGCCCCGAGCCTTAATGCGGGCACGGGTGGCCGAATTAAGGATCGATATCCATAGTAAAATCACAAATCATGTGTAATGACTCTATGTATCCAAGTACTTTACGTCATTAATGCTCGGATCCGCATTGTACAAAACTTTGTTGACCGACCATCAGCTTCCACCTCCTCGGCCAGTAGCCGAGGAGTGTTTGTCGTACATTATAAAGCCTTTATGAGGGCAAAGATTTATGACAAACAAGGCAAACTGGCCATACGGTTTTATAAACAAAGGTACGCAGAGAGATATGTTATATTACTGTTTAACATAAGAAATGTCTTCCAAAGAAAATAGTCCCGCTATCGGTTCCTTTCTTTGGGTTGTCATGCTAAGCATGATCATGAAACCTCAGCTCTAATGTAAGAGCAAAATATCGAGGATTTAGTTTGGGAGGCCAGTTAATAGCCCCCGGTAGTGTTCGGCGATAGTCGAGGTCAAGCCGTAAACACTTCGGCCATTGTTATGAATGGCCCGTCATTTAACACCGTCATCGGATTGCTGACCAGTTTACGCTTATTGTGACAGTCAGTTTTCGGCTTTCTCTACTGAGGTGCTTAACCATGTGAGTTGGAAGCACAATCGCAGTGGTTCTCCCTTTGCACACCTAGCCGAACAAAGCAGAACGTAGGAGGCAAGCACAGGAGCCGGGCAACCCAAATATTGACCGAAGACACAATTCGAAACCGATGCATATATAGCAATATTCGAGAATGTTTTTGCCGAATCTCTAAAGGTGTCCGGCGTTGCACTGGGAGACTTGTGCTGAAAACACACAAATAGTTTAAAAGTGCCATAAGCTTCGAAAACCAAAAAACATTAGTAAAAACTTGACATCCGAACAAGATCAAGTGTTTGGTGCCAATCCCAAAATTGGCGTTAGCAAAAGAAGTGCTTCTGTCGTGCATTAACATGATACATCCTATCTCAGGACTTCAAGCGGGTCAGCCTACGGCTTCAACCTCATATCCCGAGGTCGGAGTACTTCTCATTAGGCCAGTTTAGCAGACTAAACTCTAGCAGTTTTGAGAGAGAAATTAGGCTCCCCGGCTAGTGACCGCACGCTCGTGTCGAAAAAAAGAGTGATAGATAATAATAATAATAAAACTTTGCAAGGACTAAGAAGAAGAACACTTATCATAAAATGGCTCATATAAATTTAAGAGCCCCAAGTGACTTGGGTAAAAGAATGATTGCATGTACTGAAGTACTTATATCATATCTATGTTCAACCGAACTTTAAACGCGTCTTAACCGACTGTCGGCTTCTCCCTCTTCGGTCAAGGACCGAAAAGTGTTATGTACTCCATCTGTCGAGAATATCGACGGTGTTTCCAATAACCAGGCAATCAGGCCATAAGGCTGCAACAGACAAAGCGCGCTCAAGGAACTTATGCTATACTACTTCGAAGTGTAAGAAGCATCTTCGAAGAGAATAGTACCCCCACTGATGCCTTTCTTCGGTGCTCATTGTTATTATGAGACTTGTGCAATAGATTTTTTTGTACTCATGAGTTCCGTTGCGTGCCGACCATCATTGAAAACTATAAGAGCGCTAGCTTTCGGCTTCACCTAGTGTGAGGTCCGGCTCGGATAACCCGATCGTGACAATCGCAGAGGTGCTCCCTTTACTCCCTAGCCGAACAATCGGGAATGTAGGGGTAAACACAGGAGCGAGGCAACCCAGCTTGCAAATCGCTTAAGTCAATATGGTGCATATTGTGGCGTAATACACGAACAAGGAACGAAGCCGTACAAGTATAATCATATGCAAGAGGAAAAGCTTCATGAAGGAAGCCCCCACATGAATTGGGTATTTGAATTTATGCGTCACAAACAAAGCTTGGACAAGGAAATTTTTTACAAGCAACTTTTTTCCAAAAAAAGTATAGTGCTTGGTCGAACCGAACATAAGTTAGAAATTAAAGCTTTGAGCATGAAAGCGACTTAGCTGGTTAATGTGTTCGGTATTGATGATGCGGTCCGAGCTTGATGCGGGGCAAGGTTCTGAAGGAAATATGCCCTAGAGGCAATAATAAAGTTATTATTTATTTCCTTATATCATGATAAATGTTTATTATTCATGCTAGAATTGTATTAACCGGAAACATAATACATGTGTGAATACATAGACAAACAGAGTGTCACTAGTATGCCTCTACTTGACTAGCTCATTAATCGAAGATGGTTATGTTTCCTAACCATAAACAAAAGAGTTGTTATTTGATTAACGGGATCACATCATTAGAAGAATGATGTGATTGACATGACCCATTCCATTAGCTTAGCACCCGATCGTTTAGTACGTTGCTATTGCTTTCTTCATGACTTATACATGTTCCTATGACTATGAGATTATGCAACTCCCGTTTGCCGGAGGAACACTTTGTGTGCTACCAAACGTCACAACGTAACTGGGTGATTATAAAGGAGCTCTACAGGTGTCTCCAAAGGTACATGTTGGGTTGGCGTATTTCGAGATTAGGATTTGTTACTCCGATTGTCGGAGAGGTATCTCTGGGCCCTCTCGGTAATGCACATCACTTAAGCCTTGCAAGCATTGCAACTAATGAGTTAGTTGTAGCATGATGTATTACGGAATGAGTAAAGAGACTTGCCGGTAACGAGATTGAACTAGGTATTGAGATACCGACGATCGAATCTCGGGAAGGTAACATACCGATGACAAAGGGAACAACGTATGTTGTTATGCGGTCTGACCGATAAAGTTCTTCGTAGAATATGTGGGAGCCAATATGAGCATCCAGGTTCCGCTATTGGTTATTGACCGGAGACGTGTCTCGGTCATGTCTACATTGTTCTCGAACCCGTAGGGTCCGCACGCTTAAGGTTTCGATGGCAGCTATATTATGAGTTTATGAGTTTTGATGTACCGAAGGTGTTCGGAGTCCTGGATGAGATCGGGGACATGACGAGGAGTCTCGAAATGGTCGAGACGTAAAGATCGATATATTGGACGACTATATTCGGACATCGGAAAGGTTCCGAGTGATTCGGGTATTTTTTGGAGTACCGGAGAGTTACGGGAATACGTATTGGGCCTTATTGGGCCATACGGGAAAGAAGGAAAAGGGCCTCAAGGGTGGCCGCACCCCTCCCCTTAGTCTGGTCCGAATTGGACTAGGGAAGGGGGGCGCCCCCTTCCTTCCTTCTCCTTTTTCCTTCCTCTTTTCCTATTCCATATGGGAGGTAGAATCCTACTAGGACTAGGGAGTCCTAGTAGGACTCCACACTTGGCGCGCCCCCTCCTAGGGCCGGCCTCCTCCTCCCTTGCTCCTTTATATACGAGGGCAGGGGGGCACCTCTAGACACAAGTTGATCCATGTGATCATATTCTTAGCCATGTGCGGTGCCCCCTTCCACCATAATACTCGATAATATTGTAGCGGTGCTTAGGCGAAGCCCTGCAACGGTAGAACATCAAGATCGTCACCACACCGTCATGCTGATAGAACTCTTCCCCGACACTTTGCTGGATCGGAGTCCGGGGATCGTCATCGAGCTGAACGTGTGCTAAAACTCGGAGGTGCCGTAGTTTCGGTGCTTGATCGGTCGGGCCGTGAAGACGTACGACTACATCAACCGCGTTATGCTAACGCTTCCGCTGTCGGTCTACAAGGGTACGTAGATCACACTCTCCCCTCTCGTTGCTATGCATCACCATGATCTTGCCTGTGCTAAGGAATTTTTTTGAAATTACTACGTTCCCCAACAGTGGCATCAGAGCCTAGGTTTTATGCATTGATGTTGTGCACGAGTAGAACACAAGTGAGTTGTGGGCGATATAAGTCATACTGCTTACCAGCATGTCATACTTTGGTTCGGCGATATTGTTGGATGAAGCGGCCCGGACCGACATTACGCGTACGCTTACGCGAGACTGGTTCTACCGACGTGCTTTGCACACAGGTGGCTGGTGGGTGTCAGTTTCTCCAACTTTAGTTGAACCGAGTGTGGCTACGCCTGGTCCTTGTGAAGGTTAAAACAGCACTAACTTGACAAACTATCGTTGTGGTTTTGATGCGTAGGTAAGAACGGTTCTTGCTCAGCCCGTAGCAGCCACGTAAAACTTGCAACAACAAAGTAGAGGACGTCTAACTTGTTTTTGCTGGGCATGTTGTGATGTGATATGGTCAAGACATGATGCTAAATTTTATTGTATGAGATGATCATGTTTTGTAACTGAGTTATCGACAACTGGCAGGAGCCATATGGTTGTCGCTTTATTGTATGCAATGCAATCGCGCTGTAATGCTTTACTTTATCACTAAGCGGTAGCGATAGTCGTGGAAGCATAAGATTGGCGAGACGACAACGATGCTACGATGGAGATCAAGGTGTCACGCCGGTGACGATGGTGATCATGATGGTGCTTCGAAGATGGAGATCACAAGCACAAGATGATGGTAGCCATATCATATCACTTATATTGATTGCATGTGATGTTTATCTTTTATGCATCTTATCTTGCTTTGATTGACGGTAGCATTTTAAGATGATCTCTCGCTAATTATCAAGAAGTGTTCTCCCTGAGTATGCACCGTTGCGAAAGTTCTTCGTGCTGAGACACCACGTGATGATCGGGTGTGATAGGCTCTACGTTCAAATACAACGGGTGCAAAACAGTTGCACACGCGAAATACTCAGGTTATACTTGACGAGCCAAGCATATACAGATATGGCCTCAGAACATGGAGACCTAAAGGTCGAGCGTGAATCATATAGTAGATATGATCAACATAGTGATGTTCACCAATGAAGCTACTCCATCTCACGTGATTATCGGACATGGTTTAGTTGATTTGGCTCACGTAATCACTTAGAGGATTAGAGGGATGTCTATCTAAGTGGGAGTTCTTAAGTAATATGATTAATTGAACTTTAATTTATCATGAACTTAGTCCTGGTAGTATTAGCACATCTATGTTGTAGATCAATAGCTCGCGTTGTTGTTTTCATATGTTTATTTTGATATGTTCCTAGAGAAAATTGTGTTGAAAGATGTTAGTAGCAATGATGCGGATTGGATCCGTGATCTGAGGTTTATACTCATTGCTGCACAGAAGAATTATGTCCTTGATGCACCGCTAGGTGACGGACCTATTGCAGGAGCAGATGCAGACGTTATGAACGTTTGGCTAGCTCAATATGATGACTACTTGATAGTTTAGTGCACCATGCTTAACGTCTTAGAATCGGGACTTCAAAGACATTTTGAACGTCATGACCCATATGAGATGTTCCATGAGTTGAAGTTAATATTTCAAGAAAATACCCGAGTTGAGAGATATGAAGTCTCTAACAAGTTCTATAGCTAAAAAGATGGAGGAGAATCGCTCAACTAGTGAGCATGTGCTCAGATTGTCTGAGTACTACAATCGCTTGAATCAAGTGGGAGTTAATCTTCCAGATAAGATAGTGATTGACAGAATTCTCTAGTCACCATCACCAAGTTAGTAGAACTTCATGATGAACTATGATATGCAAGGGATAACGGAAACGATTCCCAAGCTCTTCGTAATGCGGAAATTGACGAAGGTAGAAATCGAGAAAAACATCAAGCATTGATGGTAGACAAGACCACTAGTTTCAAGAAAAGGGCAGAGGTAAGAAGGGGAACTTCAAGAAGAACAACAAGCAAATTGCTGCTCAAGTGAAGAAGCCCAAGTCTGGTCCTAATCCTGAGACTAAGTGTTTCTACTGCAAAGGAACTGGTCACTAGAAGCGGAACTACCCCAAGTGATTGGCAGATAAGAAGGATGGCAAAGTGAACATAAGTATATTTTACATGTTATTGATGTGTACTTTACTAGTGTTTATAGCAACCCCTCAGTGTTTGATACTAGTTCAATTGCTAAGATTAGTAACTCGAAACGGGAGTTGCAGAATAAACAGAGACTAGTTAAGGGTGAAGTGACGATGTGTGTTGGAAGTGGTTCCAAGATTGATATGATCATCATCGCACACTCCCTATACTTTCGGGATTAGTGTTGAACCTGAATAAGTGTTATTTGGTGTTTGCGTTGAGCATGAATATGATTTGATCATGTTTATTGTAATACGGTTATTCATTTAAGTAAGAGAATAAATTGTTGTTCTGTTTACATGAATAAAACCTTATATGGTTACACACCCAATGAAAATAGTTCGTTGGATCTCGATCGTAGTGATACACATAATCATAATATTGAAACCAAAAGATGCAAAGTTAATAATGATAGTGCAACTTATTTGTGGCACTGCCGTTTAGGTCATATTGGTGTAAAGCGCATGAAGAAACTCCATGCTGATGGACTTTGGAATCACTTGATTATGAATCAGTTGATGCTTGCGAACCATGCCTCATGGGAAAGATGACTAAAATGCCGTTCTCCAGAACTATGGAGCGAGCAACTGACTTATTGGAAATAATACATACTGATGTATGAGATCCGATGAGTGTTAAGGCTCGTGGCGGGTATCATTATTTTCTGACCTTCACAGATGATTTGAGCAGATATGGGTATATCTACTTAATGAAACACAAGTTTGAAATATTTGAAAAGTTCAAAGAATTTCAGAGTGAAGTGGAGAATCATCGTAACAAGAAAATAAAAGTTTCTACGATATGATCGCAGAGGTAAAATATTTGAGTTACGAGTTTGGCCTTCAGTTAAAACAATGTGAAATAGTTTCACTACTCACGCCACCTGGAACACCACAGCATAATGGTGTGTCCGAACATCATAACCGTACTTTATTAAATATGGTGCGATCTATGATGTCTCTTGCCGATCTACCACTATCGTTTTGGGGTTATGCATTAAAGACAGCTGCATTCACGTTTAAAAGGGCACCATCTAAGTACGTTGAGACGACACAATCTGAATTGTGGTTTGGCAAGAAACCAAAGTTGCCGTTTCTTAAAGGTTGGGGTTGTGATGCTTATATGAAAAAGTTTCATCCTGATAAGCTCAAACCCAAATCGAAGAAATATGTCTTCATAGGATACCCAAAGGAGACTGTTGGGTACACCTTCTATCACAGATCCGAAGGCAAATTATTCATTGCTGAGAATGGATCCTTTCTAGAGAAGGAGTTTCTCTCGAAAGAAGTGAGTGGGAGGAAGGTAGAACTTCATGAGGTAATTGTACCTACTCCCTTATTGGAAAGTAGTTCATCATAGAAATCTGTTCCTGTGACTACTAAACCAATTAGTGAGGAAGCTAATGATGATGATCATGTAACTTCAGATCAAGTTACTACCGAACCTTGTAGGTAAACCAGAGTGAGATCCGCACCAGAGTGGTACGGTAATCCAGTTCTGGAGGTCATGTTACTTGACCATGACGAGCCTACGAACTATGAGGAAGCAATGATGAGCCCATATTCCACGAAATGGCTTGAGGCCATGAAATCTGAGATGAGATCCATGTATGAGAACAAAGTATGGACTTTGATTGACTTGCCCAATGATCGGCGAGTCATTGAGATTAAATGGATCTTCAAGAGGAAGACGGACGCTGATAGTAGTGTTACTATCTACAAAGCTAGAATTGTCGCAAAAAGGTTTTCAACAAGTTCAAGGTGTTGACTACGATGAGAGTTTCTCACTCGTATCTATACTTAAATATGTCCGAATCATGTTAGCAATTGCCGAATTTTATGAAATCCGGCAAATGGATAAACAAAACTGCATTCCTTAATGGATTTATTAAAGTTGTATATCATACAACCAAAAGGTTTTGTCAATCCTAAAGGTGCTAACAAAATGTGCAAGCTCCAGCGATCCATCTATGGACTGGTGCAAGCATCTCGGAGTTGGAATATGCGCTTTGATGAGATGATCAAAGCATATAGTTTTATACAGACTTGCGGTGAAGCCTATATTTACAAGAAAGTGAGTGGGAGCACTACCACATTTCTGATAAGTATATGTGAATGACATATTGTTGGTCGGAAATAATGTAGAATTATTCTGCAAAGCATAAAGGAGTGTTTTAAAAGAAGTTTTTTAAAGAAAGACCTCGGTGAAGCTGCTTACATATTAAGCATCAAGATCTATAGAGATAGATCAAGACGCTTGATAACTTTTTTCAATGAATACATACCTTGACAATATTTTGAAGTAGTTCAAAAATGGAACAGTCAAAGAAAGAGTTCTTGGCTGTGTTACAAGGTGCGAAATTGAGTAAGACTCAAAGCCCGACCACGGCAGAAGATAGAAAGAGAATGAAAGTCATTCCCTATGCCTCTGCCATAGGTTCTATAAAGTATGCCATGCTGTGTACCAGATCTATTGTATACCCTACACTATGTTAAGCAAGGGAGTACAATAGTGATCTAAGAGTAGATCACTGGACAGCGGTCAAAATTATCCTTAGAGGAATAAGGAAATATTTTTCAATTATGGAGGTGACAAAAGGTTCGTCATAAAAGGTTACGTCGATGCAAGTTTTGACACAGATCTGGATGACTCTAAGTCTCGATCTAGATACATATTGAAAGTGGGAGCAATTAGCTAGAGTAGCTCCGTGCAGAGCATTGTAGACATGGAATTCGCAAAATACTTACGGATCTGTATGTGACAGACCCGTTGACTAAAATTATCTCACAAGCAAAACATGATCACACCTTAGTACTCTTTGGGTGTTAATCACATAAACGATGTGAACTAGATTACTGACTCTAGTAAACCCTTTGGGTACAGGTCACATGACAATGTGAACTATGGGTGTTAATCACATGGTGATGTGAACTATTAGTGTTGAATCACATGGCGATGTGAACTAGATTATTGACTCTAGTGCAAGTGGGAGACTGAAGGAAATATGCCCTAGAGGCAATAATAAAGTTATTATTTATTTCCTTATATCATGATAAATGTTTATTATTCATGCTAGAATTGTATTAACCGGAAACATAATACATGTGTGAATACATAGACAAACAGAGTGTCACTAGTATGCCTCTACTTGACTAGCTCGTTAATCGAAGATGGTTATGTTTCCTAACCATAAACAAAATAGTTGTTATTTGACTAGCGGCATCACATCATTAGAAGAATGATGTGATTGACATGACCCATTCCATTAGCTTACCACCCGATCGTTTAGTACGTTGCTATTGCTTTTTCATGACTTATACATGTTCCTATGACTATGAGATTATGCAACTCCCGTTTGCCGGAGGAACACTTCGTGTGCTACCAAACGTCACAACGTAACTGGGTGATTATAAAGGAGCTCTACAGGTGTCTCCAAAGGTACATGTTGGGTTGGCGTATTTTGAGATTAGGATTTGTCACTCCGATTGTCGGAGAGGTATCTCTGGGCCCTCTCGGTAATGCACATCACTTAAGCCTTGCAAGCATTGCAACTAATGAGTTAGTTGTAGGATGATGTATTATGGAATGAGTAAAGAGACTTGCCGGTAACGAGATTGAACCAGGTATTGAGATACCGACGATCGAATCTCGGGCAAGTAACATACCGATGACAAAGGGAATCAACGTATGTTGTTATGCGGTCTGACCGATAAAGATCTTCGTAGAATATGTGGGAGCCAATATGAGCATCCAGGTTCCGCTATTGGTTATTGACCGGAGACGTGTCTCGGTCATGTCTACATTGTTCTCGAACCCGTAGGGTCCGCATGCTTAAGGTTTCAATGACAGTTATATTATGAGTTTATGAGTTTTGATGTACCAAAGGAGTTCGGAGTCCCGGATGAGATCGGGGACATGACAAGGAGTCTCGAAATGGTCGAGACGTAGAGATCGATATATTGGATGACTATATTCGGACATCGGAAAGGTTCCGAGTGATTCGGGTATTTTTTTGGAGTACTGGAGAGTTCCGGGAATACGTATTGGGCCCTATTGGGCCATACGGGAAAGAAGGAAAAGGGCCTCAAGGGTGGCCGCACCCCTCCCCTTAGTCTGGTCCGAATTGGACTGGGGCAGGGGGGGCGCCCCCTTCCTTCCTTCTCCTTTTTCCTTCCTCTTTTACTATTCCATATGGGAGGTGGAATCCTACTAGGACTAGGGAGTCCTAGTAGGACTCCACACTTGGCGCGCCCCCTCCTAGGGCCGGCCTCCTCCTCCCTTGCTCCTTTATATACGAGGGCAGGGGGGCACCTCTAGACACAAGTTGATCCACGTGATCATATTCTTAGCCGTGTGCGGTGCCCCCTTCCACCATAATCCTCGATAATATTGTAGCGGTGCTTAGGCGAAGCCCTGCGACGGTAGAACATCAAGATCGTCACCACGTCGTCGTGCTGACGGAACTCTTCCCCGACACTTTGCTGGATCGGAGTCCGGGGATCGTCATCGAGCTGAACGTGTGCTAAAACTCGGAGGTGCCGTAGTTTCGGTGCTTGATCGGTCGGGCCATGAAGACGTACGACTACATCAACCGCGTTGTGCTAACGCTTCCGCTGTCGGTCTACAAGGGTACATAGATCACACTCTCCCCTCTTGTTTCTATGCATCACCATGATCTTGCATGTGCGTAGGAAATTTTTTGAAATTACTACATTCCCCAACAGGTTCCATCCCCCAAGCTGGTCCCGAGGTGGCAGAGCGGGGAGCTCGACACGCCGAAGTGGTGACATAGCACGGTCAATGCAGACCGACAAAGTGATGCCGAAGTCCCCGGATCATTTTCATGTGCACAAAAAGTAGTGCAAACCGGAGATAATAGTAATAATTATTATTAAAAAAATGTTGCATGATAAATAATTTATGCAAAGTGAGGAATAGAAGAAATATGGCCTGGCGCCGAAGTCAATGTCGATGCAGGGCGTTGGCGTGATGTAGTAAAGGCGTGGCAAAGCCTGAATTCACAGGTCGGTCCGAGCTCCAGATGCAGCGTTCGCCGGACTATGTACGGAAACTGATCGAACCACCACGCGACCGTCGTTAATGCGGTCACCATTTGATAGACCTGTGTACATATCATGGACAAACCAGAGTAATAATTCCTTGGAAAAAATGAACCCAAACAAGCAAAAAATACTGGGATTAATAGCACCTGGTTTATTTGTTGTAGCAATCCGAAGGAAGGTGATTACCAAAATTGGGACTCGCTCCACACACCCATTGCCTGATGGGCGATAAAACGACGGCATGGCAATGCTGGTAAAGATTGACTCGCTGAGGTAAAGCCCTCGGCCCAGCTAACGTGACGGAGCTGGTCGGTTAGTGACGCCGAAGTGTCCGGAGTAGGTTGATGAAGAGATGACGAAGCCCCCGGTCCAGCTGAGATGTCGAAGCCTCGATGTCAGCCGATGTGTCGAAGTAGGTCGGCGTGGTGGACACCAGCTTGAAGAAGCAATAGTGTGGCCCTGCCGATGCAGGTCGTGACGTGGTCGATGCCGGCTTGATGAAGCGACCATGCAGCGATGCCGGTATGCCCACTCCGTGTAATACGTGGGGTGGCGATCTTGGTGATGATTTATCCTTCGCGATACCAGACTCTTATTCGGCTTACCGAGATGATGATCCGAAGAAGTTGAGCTCAGCTCAACAAAGTGACGACGTGTCTAGCGCAAGTCGGCAGTCGTGGAGCAATATTGCCGGACTGGTTTGACACCAGTATGATGTTGAAGATCATGATCAAAAGATCTTAAATTTAGTGGGATGTGTTCGGGAACAGAACACAATACCCCATACAAAACTTCCTTCAAAAGGGATGTCCGAAATCCCGTTCATAAAAAAGACGAACTCGGGTCGGATTTGTTTTCGTGCAGAAAACAGATCCGAAAAGTGATGCACTAATCGGAAGGTTCCCAGAGTTTGGACGGTCGGATCAAGCTGAAATTTTGAGAGGTGGTAGATATAGGAATTCCGCAGCCGATCAATGGTTGGATCTTCCAAAGGACGTCCGAGATAGAAGCTGGACACCACGCCCTAAACTCATCCAGATTCCCGTCTAGATTTGACAGGGCTCCGGTATATCGTGGATTGCCAGAGATTCCTCCATCGGAACTCGACGAAATTTCCAGGGTTGTTGTGGACTCAATTCCGCACAATTCCACCAAAGCAATCGTTAAAAAGACACTTGAGGAGGCGATGGCGGCGGTCACAAGTTTGCTGTCCAGAAAAATAGCACGGTCGCCCGAGGACAATTTGACATTGAGCCCCCGGGCTCCCTGGATGATTCCTCCATGATCTTGATAGAGATCGGAGTTGATGTTTATAAAGGCCCTCATCCGAACATGACGATCGGAGGTAAGGCGCAGTCCTTGGTCAAGCTGGTGACGAAGATGCCCAAGTCATAGTTGATCTGCAGGCGAGCCATCAACCTTTTGTCGAACACACAGGGGAACTCTCAATGAAAGCACCAATGTCGGTGTCAAACCCGGCGGATCTCGGGTAGGGGGTCCCGAACTATGCGTCTAGGCCGGATGGTAACATGAGGCAAGGGACACGAAGTTTTACCCAGGTTCGGGCCCTCTCGATGGAGGAAAAACCTTACGTCCTGCTTGATTAAGATTGATGATATGGGTAGTACAAGAGTAGATCTACCACAAGATCGGAGAGGCTAAACCCTAGAAGCTAGCCTATGGTATGATTGTTGTTGGGTATGTTGTATATCTCTATCGACTAGCCTGGCCTCGGTTTATATAATGCACCAGAGGCCTAGGATAACAAGAGTCCTAGCCGAATACGCCGGTGGGGAGGAGTCCTTGTCTTGATCGCCAAGTCTTGTGGAATCTTCCTTGTACGCGGCAGCTGTCCGAACTGGCCCATGAGTATACGGCCATGGGGGTCCTCGGCCCAATCTAACAGATCGGGAGATGACGTGGTGAGTACCCCCTAGTCCAGGACACCGTCAGTAGCCCCTGAACTGGTCTTCAAGTTAGGGACGCTCCTCGATTCTTCCGAACCGTTCTTCATCTTCGGTCATCGGTCTTGAAAACTGGTTCAACAAATCTTCTCATCTTCGATCTTGAGGATCGCCGAAATGCCTTCGACGAGTTTACATGTCGGGTATCCGAGGAGCCCCTTTAAGTTTCCGGCCTTTATCAATGCCTTGTTATTTTAATGCCACACCTCGGGTTTGAAGTTGTTCCCGAGCGGCAGCGTCCTCTTGCGTCCGAGCTCCAACGCGGGACTGCATTCGAGGTATCTTTTGCAGCCGAGCACCAACGCCGGACCGCTTCCCAGCTCTAACGCCGGAATGTATCCGAGCTCCAACGCCGGACTATGTATCCGAGTTCCAACGCCGGACTGTATCCGAGCTCCAATGCCGGACTATGTATCCGAGCTCCAACGCCAGACTGTATTCGAGGTGCCGTAAATCACCTTAGTTCAAAGAAGTTTGAAGGAGTTTAGCCGAGCTTAATGCCGGAAATGCCCTCTATGGAGCCAGCCACTAGCGCCCGAGCTTTATGCCGGACTGCTTCTGAGGTGGTGCACCACCCCGAATGTAGGCCGATTTTTGTCAATATTTTTGATTGGTGCAATTTATTCTCTGCCGAGATATATAGCCAGTAGCCCTCAAGGTGGGTATCGGTCTAAAACCCGAGATGCACATGAAGGATGACATAAGACCGCTGATCCCAGTAGCCGCTGAGACTCAGGTTGATTTGCAAAATCGGTCTGAGGATCAAGTCCTAGCTCGGCAGAATACTTCGGGACAGAAAAAGCGGCGTGCTCAGTCCTCGAGACTCAAGTGGGGTGCGGCCGACCAACCTGAGGATCAAAATCTCCTTGGAAACTGTATTGCACTTGAAATTTTCTGCATTGAACAGGCAATGCAGTAGCCCCCGAGACACTGGTCGGGTGGCAACACCAGATCAGGGGATCGATGTGCCCCTTTAATATTTGTAAATAATAAGCCCGAAGCCCAGTAGCCCCGAGCCTTAATGCGGGCATGGGTGGCCGAATTAAGGATCGATATCCATAGTAAAATCACAAATTATGTGTAATGACTCTATGTATCCAAGTACTTTACGTCATTAATGCTCGGATCCGCATTGTACAAAACTTTGTTGACCGACCATCGGCTTCCACCTCCTCGGCCAGTAGCCGAGGAGTGTTTGTCCTACTTTATAAAGCCTTTATGAGGGAAAAGATTTACGACAAACAAGGCAAACTGGCCATACGGTTTTATAAACAAAGGTACGCAGAGAGATATGTTATATTACTGTTTAACATAAGAAATGTCTTCCAAAGAAAATAGTCCCGCTATCGGTTCCTTTCTTTGGGTTGTCATGCTAAGCATGATCATGAAACCTCAGCTCTAATGTAAGAGCAAAATATCGAGGATTTAGTTTGGGAGGCCAGTTAATAGCCCCTGGTAGTGTTCGGCGATAGTCGAGGTCAAGCCGTAAACACTTCGGCCATTGTTATGAATGGCCCGTCATTTAACACCGTCATCGGATTGCGGACCAGTTTACGCTTATTGTGACAGTCAGTTTTCGGCTTTCTCTACTGAGGTGCTTAACCATGTGAGTTGGAAGCACAATCGCAGTGGTTCTCCCTTTGCACACCTAGCCGAACAAAGCGGAACGTAGGAGGCAAGCGCAGGAGCCGGGCGACCCAACTATTGACCGAAGACACAATTCGAAACCGATGCATATATAGCAATATTCGAGAATGTTTTTGCCGAATCTCTAAAGGTGTCCGGCGTTGCACTGGGAGACTTGTGCTGAAAACACACAAATAGTTTAAAAGTGCCATAAGCTTGGAAAACCAAAAAACATTAGTAAAAACTTGACGTCCGAACAAGATCAAGTGTTTGGTGCCAATCCAAAAATTGGCCTTAGCAAAAGAAGTGCTTCTGTCGTGCATTAACATGATACATCCTATCTCAAGACTTCAAGCGGGTCAACCTACGGCTTCAACCTCATATCCCGAGGGCGGAGTACTTCTCATTAGGCCAGTTTAGCAGACTAAACTCTAGCAGTTTTGAGAGAGAAATTAGGCTCCCCGGCTAGTGACTGCACGCTCGTATCGAAAAAAAGAGTGATAGATAATAATAATAATAAAACTTTGCAAGGACTAAGAAGAAGAACACTTATCATAAAATGGCTCATATAAATTTAAGAGCCCCCAAGTGACTTGGGTAAAAGAATGATTGCATGTACTGAATTACTTATATCATATCTATGTTCAACCGAACTTTAAACGCGTCTTAACCGACCGTCGGCTTCTCCCTCTTCGGTCATGGACCAAAAAGTGTTATGTACTCCATCTGTCGAGAATATCAACGGTGTTTCCAATAACCAGGCAATCAGGCCATAAGGCTGCAACAGACAAAGCGTGCTCAGGCAACTTATGCTATACTACTGCGAAGTGTAAGAAGCATCTTCGAAGAGAATAGTACCCCCACTGATGCCTTTCTTCGGTGCTCATTGTTATTATGAGACTTGTGCAATAGATTTGTTGTACTCATGAGTTCCGTTGTGTGCCAACCATCATTGAAAACTATAAGAGCGCTAGCTTTCGGCTTCACCCAGTCTGAGGTCCGGCTCGGATGATCCGATCGTGACAATCGCAGAGGTGCTCCCTTTACTCCCTAGCCGAACAATCGGGAATGTAGGGGTAAACACAGGAGCAAGGCAACCCAGCTTGCAAATCGCTTATGTCAATATGGTGCATATTGTGGCGTAATACACGAACAAGGAACAAAGCCGTACAAGTATAATCATATGCAAGAGGAAAAGCTTCATGAAGGAAGCCCCCACATGAATTGGGTATTTGAATTTATGTGTCACAAACAAAGCTTGGACAAGGAAATTTTTTACAAGCAACTTTTTTCCAAAAAAGTACAGTGCTTGGTCGAACCGAACACAAGTTAGAAATTAAAGCTTTGAGCATGAAAGTGACTTAGCTGGTTAATGTGTTTGGTACTGATGACGCGGTCCGAGCTTGATGCGGGGCAAGGTTCTGAAGGAAATATGCCCTAGAGGCAATAATAAAGTTATTATTTATTCCCTTATATCATGATAAATGTTTATTATTCATGCTAGAATTGTATTAACCGGAAACATAATACATGTGTGAATACATAGAAAAACAGAGTGTCACTAGTATGCCTCTACTTGACTAGCTCGTTAATCGAAGATGGTTATGTTTCCTAACCATAAACAAAAGAGTTGTTATTTGATTAACGGGATCACATCATTAGAAGAATGATGTGATTGACATGACCCATTCCGTTAGCTTAGCACCCGATCGTTTAGTATGTTGCTATTGCTTTCTTCATGACTTATACGTGTTCCTATGACTATGAGATTATGCAACTCCCGTTTGCCGGAGGAACACTTTGTGTGCTACCAAACATTACACCGTAACTGGGTGATTATAAAGGAGCTCTACAGGTGTCTCCAAAGGTACATGTTGGGTTGGCGTATTTCGAGATTAGGATTTGTTAGTCCGATTGTCGGAGAGGTATCTCTGGGCCCTCTCGGTAATGCACATCACTTAAGCCTTGCAAGCATTGTAACTAATGAGTTAGTTGTAGGATGATGTATTACGACATGAGTAAAGAGACTTGCCGGTAACGATATTGAACTAGGTTTTGAGATACTGACGATCGAATCTCGGGCAAGTAACATACCGATGACAAAGGGAACAATGTATGTTGTTATGCGCTCTGACCGATAAAGATCTTTGTAAAATATGTGGGAGCCAATATGAGCATCCAGGTTCCGCTATTGGTTATTGACCGGAGACGTGTCTCGGTCATGTCTACATTGTTCTCGAACCCGTAGGGTCCGCACGCTTAAGGTTTCAATGACAGCTATATTATGAGTTTATGAGTTTTGATGTACCAAAGGAGTTTGGAGTCCCGGATGAGATCGGGGACATGACGAGGAGTCTCGAAATGGTCGAGACGTAAAGATCGATATATTGGACGACTATATTCGGACATCGGAAAGGTTCCGAGTGATTCGGGTATTTTTTGGAGTACCGGAGAGTTACGGGAATACGTATTGGGCCTTATTGGGCCATACGGGAAATAAGCAAAAGGGCCTCAAGGGTGGCCGCACCCCTCCCCTTAGTCTGGTCCGAATTGGACTAGGGAAGGGGGGCGCCCCCTTCCTTCCTTCTCCTTTTTCCTTCCTCTTTTCCTATTCCATATGGGAGGTGGAATCCTACTAGGACTAGGGAGTCCTAGTAGGACTCCACACTTGGTGCGCCTCCTCCTAGGGCCGGCCTCCTCCTCCCTTGCTCCTTTATATACGAGGGCAGGGGGCACCTCTAGACACAAGTTGATCCACGTGATCATATTCTTAGCCGTGTGTGGTGCCCCCTTCCACCATAATCCTCGATAATATTGTAGCGGTGCTTAGGCGAAGCCCTGCGACGGTAGAACATCAAGATCGTCAGCACGCCGTCGTGCTGACGGAACTCTTCCCTGACACTTTGCTGGATCGGAGTCCGGGGATCGTCATCGAGCTGAACGTGTGCTGAAACTCGGAGCTGCCGTAGTTTCGGTGCTCGATCGGTCGGGCTGTGAAGACGTACGAGTACATCAACCGTGTTGTGCTAACGCTTCCGCTGTCGGTCTACAAGGGTACGTAGATCACACTCTCCCCTCTTGTTGCTATGCATCACCATGATCTTGCGTGTGCTAAGGAATTTTTTTGAAATTACTACGTTCTCCAACAGTGGCATCAGAGCCTAGGTTTTATGCGTTGATGTTGTGCACGAGTAGAACACAAGTGAGTTGTGGGCGATATAAGTCATACTGCTTACCAGCATGTCATACTTTGGTTCGGCGATATTGTTGGATGAAGCGGCCCGGACCGACATTACGCGTACGCTTACGCGAGACTGGTTCTACCGACGTGCTTTGCACACAGGTGGTTGGTGGGTGTTAGTTTCTCCAACTTTAGTTGAACCGAGTGTGGCTACGCCCGGTCCTTGCGAAGGTTAAAACAACACTAACTTGACAAAATATCGTTGTGGTTTTGATGCGTAGGTAAGAACGGTTCTTGCTCAGCCCGTAGCAGCCACGTAAAACTTGCAACAACAAAGAAGAGGACGTCTAACTTGTTTTTGCAGGGCATGTTGTGATGTGATATGGTCAAGACATGATGCTAAATTTTATTGTATGAGATGATCATGTTTTGTAACCGAGTTATCGGCAACTGGCAGGAGCCATATGGTTGTCGCTTTATTGTATGCAATGCAATCGCGTTGTAATGCTTTACTTTATCACTAAGCGTAGCGATAGTCGTGGAAGCATAAGATTGGCGAGACGACAACGATGCTACGACGGAGATCAAGGTGTCACGCCGGTGACGATGGTGATCATGACGGTGCTTCGAAGATGGAGATCAGAAGCACAAGATGATGGTGGCCATATCATATCACTTATATTGATTACATGTGATGTTTATCTTTTATGCATCTTATCTTGCTTTGATTGACGGTAGCATTTTAAGATGATCTCTCGCTAATTATCAAGAAGTGTTCTCCCTGAGTATGCACCGTTGCGAAAGTTCTTCGTGCTGAGACACCACGTGATGATCGGGTGTGATAGGCTCTACGTTCAAATACAACGGGTGCAAAACAGTTGCACACGCGGAATACCCAGGTTATACTTGACGAGCCAAGCATATACAGATATGGCCTCGGAACACGGAGACCGAAAGGTCGAGCGTGACTCATATAGTAGATATGATCAACATAGTGATGTTCACCAATGAAGCTACTCCATCTCACGTGATGATCGTACATGGTTTAGTTGATTTGGATCACGTAGTCACTTAGAGGATTAGAGGGATGTCTATCTAAGTGGGAGTTCTTAGGTAATATGATTAATTGAACTTTAATTTATCATGAACTTAGTCTTGGTAGTATTAGCATATCTATGTTGTAGATCAATAGCTCGTGTTGTTGTTTTCATATGTTTATTTTGATATGTTCCTAGAGAAAATTGTGTTGAAAGATGTTAGTAGCAATGATGCGGATTGGATCCGTGATCTGAGGTTTATACTCATTGCTGCACAGAAGAATTATGTCCTTGATGCACCGCTAGGTGACGGACCTATTGCAGGAGCAGATGCAGACGTTATGAACGTTTGGCTAGCTCAATATGATGACTACTTGATAGTTTAGTGCACCATGCTTAACGTCTTAGAATCGGGACTTCAAAGACATTTTGAACGTCATGGACCATATGAGATGTTCCAGGAGTTGAAGTTAATATTTCCAGCAAATACCTGAGTTGAGAGATATGAAGTCTCCAACAAGTTCTATAGCTAAAAAGATGGAGGAGAATCGCTCAACTAGTGAGCATGTGCTCAGATTGTTTGAGTACTACAATCGCTTGAATCAAGTGGGAGTTAATCTTCCAGATAAGATAGTGATTGACAGAATTCTCTAGTCACCATCACCAAGTTAGTAGAACTTCGTGATGAACTATGATATGCAAGAGATAACGGAAACGATTCCCAAGCTCTTCGTAATGCGGAAATTGACAAAGGTAGAAATCGAGAAAAACATCAAGCATTGATGGTAGACAAGACCACTAGTTTCAAGAAAAGGGTAGAGGGAAGAAGGGGAACTTCAAGAAGAACAACAAGCAAATTGCTGCTCAAGTGAAGAAGCCCAAGTCTGGTCCTAATCCTGAGACTAAGTGTTTCTACTGCAAAGGGACTGGTCACTGGAAGCGGAACTACCCCAAGTGATTGGCAGATAAAGAAGGATGGCAAAGTGAACATAAGTATATTTTACATGTTATTGATGTGTACTTTACTAGTGTTTATAGCAACCCCTCAGTGTTTGATACTAGTTCAATTGCTAAGATTAGTAACTCGAAATGGGAGTTGCAGAATAAAGAGAGACTATTTAAGGGTGAAGTGACGATGTGTGTTGGAAGTGGTTCCAAGATTGATATGATCATCATCGCACACTCCCTATACTTTCGGGATTAGTGTTGAACCTGAATAAGTGTTATTTGGTGTTTGCGTTGAGCATGAATATGATTTGATCATGTTTATTGTAATACGGTTATTCATTTAAGTAAGAGAATAAATTGTTGATCTATTTACATGAATAAAACCTTATATGGTTACACACCCAATGAAAATAGTTCGTTGGATCTCGATCGTAGTGATACACATAATCATAATATTGAAACCAAAAGATGCAAAGTTAATAATGATAGTGCAACTTATTTGTGGCACTGCCGTTTAGGTCATATTGGTGTAAAGCGCAAGAAGAAACTCCATGCTGATGGGTTTTTTGAATCACTTGATTATGAATCAGTTGATGCTTGCGAACCATGCCTCATGGGCAAGATGACTAAAACGCCGTTCTCCGGAACTATGGAGCGAGCAACTGACTTATTGGAAATAATACATACTGATGTATGAGATCCGATGAGTGTTAAGGCTCGTGGCGGGTATCATTATTTTCTGACCTTCACAGATGATTTGAGCAGATATGGGTATATCTACTTAATGAAACACAAGTCTGAAATATTTGAAAAGTTCAAAGAATTCCAGAGTGAAGTGGAGAATCATCGTAACAAGAAAATAAAAGTTTCTACGATATGATCGCAGAGGTAAAATATTTGAGTTACGAGTTTGGCCTTCAGTTAAAACAATGTGAAATAGTTTCACTACTCACGCCACCTGGAACACCACAGCATAATGGTGTGTCCGAACATCATAACCGTACTTTATTAAATATGGTGCGATCTATGATGTCTCTTGCCGATCTACCACTATCGTTTTGGGGTTATGCATTAAAGACAGCTGCATTCACGTTTGAAAGGGCACCATCTAAGTCCGTTGAGACGACACAATCTGAATTGTGGTTTGGCAAGAAACCAAAGTTGCCGTTTCTTAAAGTTTGGGGTTGTGATGCTTATATGAAAAAGTTTCATCCTGATAAGCTCAAACCCAAATCGAAGAAATATGTCTTCATAGGATACCCAAAGGAGACTGTTGGGTACACCTTCTATCACAGATCCGAAGGCAAATTATTCATTGCTGAGAATGGATCCTTTCTAGAGAAGGAGTTTCTCTCGAAAGAAGTGAGTGGGAGGAAAGTAGAACTTGATGAGGTAACTGTACCTACTCCCTTATTGGAAAGTAGTTCATCACAGAAATCTGTTCCTGTGACTACTAGACCGATTAGTGAGGAAGCTAATGATGATGATCATGTAACTTCAGATCAAGTTACTACCGAACCTCGTAGGTAAACCAGAGTGAGATCCGCACCAGAGTGGTATGGTAATCCAGTTCTGGAGGTCATGTTACTTGACCATGACGAGCCTACGAACTATGAGGAAGCGATGATGAGCCCAGATTCAGCGAAATGGCTTGAGGCCATGAAATCTGAGATGAGATCCATGTATGAGAACAAAGTATGGACTTTGATTGACTTGCCCAATGATCGGCGAGCCATTGAGATTAAATGGATCTTCAAGAGGAAGACGGACGCTGATAGTAGTGTTACTATCTACAAAGCTAGAATTGTCGCAAAAAGGTTTTCGACAAGTTCAAGGTGTTGACTACGATGAGAGTTTATCACTCGTATCTATACTTAAATCTGTCCGAATCATGTTAGCAATTGCCGCATTTTATGAAATCCGGCAAATGGATAAACAAAATTGCATTCCTTAATGTATTTATTAAAGTTGTATATAATACACCCAGAAGGTTTTGTCAATCCTAAAGGTGCTAACAAAATGTTCAAGCTCCAGCGATCCATCTATGGACTGGTGCAAGCATCTCGGAGTTGGAATATGCGCTTTGATGAGATGATCAAAGCATATAGTTTTATACAGACTTGCGGTGAAGCCTGTATTTACAAGAAAGTGAGTGGGAGCACTACAACATTTTTGATAAGTATATGTGAATGACATATTGTTGATCGGAAATAATGTAGAATTATTCTGCAAAGCATAAAGGAGTGTTTTCAAAGAAGTTTTTTAAAGAAAGACCTCGGTGAAGCTGCTTACATATTAAGCATCAAGATCTATAGAGATAGATCAAGACGCTTGATAAGTTTTTTCAATGAATACATACCTTGACAATATTTTGAAGTAGTTCAAAAATGGAACAGTCAAAGAAAGAGTTCTTGGCTGTGTTACAAGGTGTGAAATTGAGTAAGACTCAAAGCCCGACCACGGTAGAAGATAGAAAGAGAATGAAAGTCATTCCCTATGCCTCAGCCATAGGTTCTATAAAGTATGCCATGCTGTGTACCAGATCTATTGTATACCCTACACTGTGTTAAGCAAGGGAGTACAATAGTGATCTAAGAGTAGATCACTAGACAGCGGTCAAAATTATCCTTCGTGGAATAAGGAAATATTTCTCAATTATGGAGGTGACAAAAGGTTCGTCATAAAAGGTTACGTCGATGCAAGTTTTGACACAGATCTGGATGACTCTAAGTCTCGATCTAGATACATATTGAAAGTGGGAGCAATTAGCTAGAGTAGCTCCGTGCAGAGCATTGTAGACATAGAATTCGCAAAATACTTACGGATCTGTATGTGACAGACCCGTTGACTAAAATTATCTCACAAGCAAAACATGATCACACCATAGTACTCTTTGGGTGTTAATCACATAAACGATGTGAACTAGATTACTGACTCTAGTAAACCCTTTGGGTATAGGTCACATGACGATGTGAACTATGGATGTTAATCACATGGTGATGTGAACTATTAGTGTTGAATCACATGGCGATGTGAATTAGATTATTGACTCTAGTGCAAGTGGGAGACTGAAGGAAATATGCCCTAGAGGCAATAATAAAGTTATTATTTATTTCCTTATATCATGATAAATGTTTATTATTCATGCTAGAATTGTATTAACCGGAAACATAATACATGTGTGAATACATAGACAAACAGAGTGTCACTAGTATGCCTCTACTTGACTAGCTTGTTATTCGAAGATGGTTATGTTTCCTAACCATAAACAAGAGAGTTGTTATTTGATTAACGGGATCACATCATTAGAAGAATGATGTGATTGACATGACCCATTCCATTAGCTTAGCACCCGATCGTTAAGTACGTTGCTATTGCTTTCTTCATGACTTATACATGTTCCTATGACTATGAGATTATGCAACTCCCGTTTGCCGGAGGAACACTTTGTGTGCTACCAAACGTCATAACGTAACTGGGTGATTATAAAGGAGCTCTACAGGTGTCTCCAAAGGTACATGTTGGGTTGGCGTATTTCGAGATTAGGATTTGTTACTCCGATTGTCGGAGAGGTATCTCTGGGCCCTCTCGGTAATGCACATCACTTAAGCCTTGCAAGCATTGCAACTAATGAGTTAGTTGTAGGATGATGTATTACGGAATGAGTAAAGAGACTTGCCAGTAACGAGATTGAACTAGGTATTGAGATACCGACGATTGAATCTCGGGAGAGTAACATACCGATGACAAAGGGAACAACGTATGTTGTTATGCGGTCTGACCGATAAAGATCTTCGTAGAACATGTGGGAGCCAATATGAGCATCTAGGTTCCGCTATTGGTTATTGACTGGAGACGTGTCTCAGTCATGTCTACATTGTTCTCGAACCCGTAGGGTCCGCACGCTTAAGGTTTCGATGACAGCTATATTATGAGTTTATGAGTTTTGATGTACCGAAGGTGTTCGGAGTCCTGGATGAGATCGGGGACATGACAAGGAGTCTCGAAATGGTCGAGACGTAAAGATCGATATATTGGACGACTATATTCGGAAATCGGAAAGGTTCCGAGTGATTCGGGTATTTTTTGGAGTACCGGAGAGTTACGGGAATACGTATTGGACCTTATTGGGCCATACGGGAAAGAAGTAAAAGGGCCTCAAGGGTGGCCGCACCGCTCCCCTTAGTCTGGTCCGAATTGGACTAGGGAAGGGGGGCACCCCCTTCCTTCCTTCTCCTTTTTCCTTCCTCTTTTCCTATTTCATATGGGAGGTGGAATCCTACTAGGACTAGGTAGTCCTAGTAGGACTCCACACTTGGCGCGCCCCCTCCTAGGGCCGGCCTCCTCCTCCCTTGCTCCTTTCTATACGAGGGCAGGGGGGCACCTCTAGACACAAGTTGATCCATGTGATCATATTCTTAGCCGTGTGCGGTGCCCCCTTCCAAGTTGATCCATGTTGTTGTTTTCATATGTTTATTTTGATATGTTCCTAGAGAAAATTGTGTTGAAAGATGTTAGTAGCAATGATGCGGATTGGATCCGTGATCTGAGGTTTATACTCATTGCTGCACAGAAGAATTATGTCCTTGATGCACCGCTAGGTGACGGACCTATTGCAGGAGCAGATGCAGACGTTATGAACGTTTGGCTAGCTCAATATGATGACTACTTGATAGTTTAGTGCACCATGCTTAACGTCTTAGAATCGGGACTTCGAAGACGTTTTGAACGTCATGGACCATATGAGATGTTCCAGGAGTTGAAGTTAATATTTCAAGCAAATACCCAAGTTGAGAGATATGAAGTCTCCAACAAGTTCTATAGCTAAAAAGATGGAGGAGAATCGCTCAACTAGTGAGCATGTGGTCAGATTGTCTGAGTACTACAATCGCTTGAATCAAGTGGGAGTTAATCTTCCAGATAAGATAGTGATTGACAGAATTCTCTAGTCACCGTTAGTAGAACTTCATGATGAACTATGATATGCAAGGGATAACGGAAACGATTCCCAAGCTCTTCGTAATGCGGAAATTGACGAAGGTAGAAATCGAGAAAAACATCAAGCATTGGTGGTAGACAAGACCACTAGTTTCAAGAAAAGGGCAGAGGGAAGAAGGGGAACTTCAAGAAGAACAACAAGCAAATTGCTGCTCAAGTGAAGAAGCCCAAGTCTGGTCCTAATCCTGAGACTAAGTGTTTCTACTGCAAAGGGACTAGTCACTAGAAGTGGAACTACCCCAAGTGATTGGCAGATAAGAAGGATGGCAAAGTGAACATAAGTATATTTTACATGTTATTGATGTGTACTTTACTAGTGTTTATAGCAACCCCTCAGTGTTTGATACTAGTTCAATTGCTAAGATTAGTAACTCGAAATGGGAGTTGCAGAATAAACAGAGACTAGTTAAGGGTGAAGTGACGATGTGTGTTGGAAGTGGTTCCAAGATTGATATGATCATCATCACACACTCCCTATACTTTCGGGATTAGTGTTGAACCTGAATAAGTGTTATTTGGTGTTTGCGTTGAGCATGAATATGATTTGATCATGTTTATTGTAATACGGTTATTCATTTAAGTAAGAGAATAAACTGTTGTTCTGTTTACATGAATAAAACCTTATATGGTTACACACCCAATGAAAATATGTCAGGACCCCGACTCGATGTCACATCGATCTAGCTGGTAACACCTCATATCACTTTGCGGCCTCACGCACGGTATCCCCACGGGTGTCGTCTTACCTTTTCCCGGGACCGTTTGCGCCTTTTGGCTCACGTATATGATAGTGTCGCTAGCATCCATATGATAAAGAGCCCGGGCTGACATGACTAGTCGTAAACCCAAAGTGGCACAGACTTACAGGGACAGGCATCCATGACCCAGCTTCAAACGTGTCGGTCAACAGCAAGTGGGTCCGGGCTGTAGCACTGGGCTAGCAGGACTCCGGTAAACCGGGCTGTAGCGGGCTAACAGGACTCCGGTACTCAAGCGTGACATTTCCCCGAAGGGACAGACACAGGAACGAAGAAGGACACATGCCGGCCAGCCTAAGTGTTCCAGAGCAGTAGCAAGCTACCATGGCTCAGCGGTAACACTAGGAGACATTTCCCGGTAAGAGAGGCTACTAAAGATAAACAACTAGATAGTCAGATCCCACACATACCAAGCATTTCAATCATACACACAATATGCTCGATATGTGCAAATACAACGAAGCATCACAACATGACTCTATGACACAAGTACTTTATTTAAGGCTCAGTGAGCCATACATAACATACACAAAGGTACGGGTCTCACGACCCCACATACGAGTCATACAGTCATACAAACCAGCAGCGGAAGTAGCTTGTCTGAGTACAGACAACTAGTAAAATAAAAGAGGCTTGGGAAGCCTAGCTGTACTACAAGGTCCTTCACAAGCTCAGGGTCACCACCTGGGTCTTTAGCCTACTCGTTGATGTCAACGTCTACATAGAACCCATCAGAAGGGGTTGCAGCGTCTTCTGTAAAAATGTAGATTATAGCAACATGAGTACAAAGGTACTCAGCAAGACTTACATCAGATCCTACATACATGCATAGTATCAAGAAGGGTTTGTGGAGTTATTGCAGCAAGCCAGCTTTGACTCTTGGCTAGGCTATCCTACGATACTCCAACTTGAAATGGTTTTGCGCACACGAGTCCACTACTCACCAATTCAATACACTACCGAGGATCCACCTCCGTCTTCCTACGGAAGAGCCATCCTCGGCACTCACACTTATCTTGAGGCTTTTAACAGTTTCCATTTACTTGTCTATGAACTGTATAGGCAACCAAGTAGTCCTTTACCGCGGACGCGGCTATTCGAATAGATTATGATAACCCTGCAGGGGTGTACTTCTTCATACATGTTTCCACCACTTAGCGTCTGCACACGACATGTGCTCGGCAGACTTCAAGCGAAAGCCGACGTGGGTGTAGACCACGACCTACCTAAACACTTAAGCCTCTAGTCCAGGTTTATCGCCTATTCAGGTTCCATCCGCAGGGAGTCCGGCCGAGGTTTCCCATACGGCCCCGAACGATGTGAACAGGGTTCCCGAGATACCTAACGGGTATTCGGTACACCCGGCCACGTACCTACCGCATCACAGCCCACCCCTACGGTCAGCGCTGTCCACGACCTCCAGTAGGCTACAAACACCAGAAACTACTTGCAACTCCTGGACAGAGAGCTAGGGTGAATAAGAAGTCGAGCGGGGTCATATCTCAGGGCCCAATGCATGGTAGTAGCTGTATCTTAAATCACGCATACAGATCTCAGTGCTTAAGGTCGGCTTCAATGAAACAACCCACCATGTACTCCTACATGGCCTCTCATCGATACCTTTACCAAATCGTGTTCACCACACCACTCTTATTACCGACATACTCATTTCACTCTAGCCCATCACCCAGATGAACCAGACCTGACACGACTCTAAGCATAGCAGGCATAGCAAGGTAGGAACAACACATACATATGGCTCAATCAACTCCTACACATGCTAGTGGGTTTCATCTAGTTACTGTGGCAATGACAGGTCATGCAGAGGAAATGGGTTCAACTACCGTAGCACACAGCAGTTTGAATCGCGTTGTCTTAATGCAGTAAAAGAGAGCAGGAGCGAGAACATGGGATTGTATCGATATGATCAAATGGTTGGTTGCTTGCCTGATGGTTCGATGCACTGATACGGTTCTTCGTTAGGGTAATCACGGTACTCCTCGGGGACAGAACCTGTCGCAGAGAGCACCGATACACAAACATCACCAAACAATGTGCAACAATATGATGCATGCATGAAACATGGCAATATGAGTGTGTTGGGCTAATGCAACTAGAACCAGAAGGGTTTGAACAAATTTGAATCAAGGATTCAAATTTCAAATTCAAATATGGCCTTTTTAAAGTGCTTTTCCTTGTTCTGCTTAAAACATCAATTTAACTTGTTTCATCATGCATGAAAATAGTACAGATGGATAGATTGGATTTTTCTGATCATTTTTCATATATAATTTGTCCAATTTGGAGTTACAGAATAAAAGTTATGAATTTTTGAAGTTTAAATAATATTCTAGAATTTCCTGATTTAAATTAAATCCAGAAATTATAATTATTGCGCCAGCATGACGTCAGCATGACGTCAGTGGTCAACTGCGGCTGGCTGGAGTCAAACCTGATGTGTGGGGCCCACACATCAGTGACAGGGGGGTTAAACAGGGTTAAATTAATTCTAATTATTAATTAGTGGCGCTGGGGCCCACTGGTCAGTGTCAGGGGTTAACTAACAGTGGTTAGCGCTAATCTAACCATCTGACCGACAGGGCCCACGCGTCAGTGACCCTGGGGGGTCAAACCTCAGGTCGGACAGGTCAAACCCCACCGGCGACATGACGCCGGCGAGGCCCGAGACGGCGGCGAAAGTGCTTTTTGCCATTCCGGCAACCAAATGGACGGCGGAAGGCATCTACGTGTTGCTGAGGTTGAGCCGCGACTATTGGTGGTGGTGGTTGGGCTCGGGGTGGCCGGAGTTGACGGCGGCGAGCTCGGCTGCGGCTGCCGGAGTTCGGGTGCGGTCGGAATCGACGTTGCAGGGGGCTTGGGGAGGCGTTAGTGCGCGCTGCGTGCTCCTGGTGAGGTGGGGAGCACGATGGTGTGCTCGGTTGGGTGCTACGGTGACCGTGGCCACGACGGCGACATCGCCGGCGTCGTGAAGCTCTCGGCCAAGGTGGGGCTAGGGCCTAGAGGTCGGGAGAGACCAGGGGAGAAGGGGGAAAACGATCCGGGGCTCACCGCGGGGCTGCAGAGGTGGTTAGCGGGCTCGGGGACGCGCTGGAGACGACGAATTCGACGGCGACGATGATCGGAGCCCAAAGAGGGGAACGGCGACGTGGCGGCGATGCAGGGCTTCCGGGGAGCTGTGGAGCGGTGGGGAGGAAGTGGGAGTCGAGGCGGAGCTCCTGAGCTAGTCGGGGGAGCGAGGGGTGGTCGGAGACGGCGGCTATGGCGAACGGCGGCGACGGTGGTGTTCGGCCGTGAGAGAGAGAGGGAGAGAGCAGCACGGGAGAGAGAGGGGGATAAGGCCAGGGGATCGGGGCGGCACCGAGAAGAAGCGCCGCGGCGTCGCGCTGGCGGGGGAGGCAGGCAGACGGGCTGGTGGCGTGGCGCTCCGGCCGTGCGCGCGCGCCGGCCACACGCCTGGCCGACTGGCGCCGGGAGGACGACGGCGGTGGTGGGCTGGGCTGGCTTGCTGGGCCGGCCAGCTGGCTGGGCCGCACAGGGAAGTTTTTCCCTTTTTTCTGTTTCTGTTTTTATTTAATATATCTGCAACTTTGTTGAATTTAATAAAATACCTAGGCAAGTTCAAAAATCACCAAACTATTCCTGGCCCATAGTTGGATTATTTCCAACATGAAACATTTTAGTTTGGAGATATTTGAGCATTTAAATATTTTATATTATTTTAAATGCCCAAATTCAAATATTTATGATTTAATTCAAAAACCCTAGGATGGCCTAGGAAAATGTGCACCATTTTTGGCAGAGGTTTTGAACCAAGACAAAAATGATGGGCATTTTAGAAGGGCATTTCAGGTTCATTGAAAAATTATTTTAGTAACCCTAGTTGGTTTCAGAGGGGACTGGGGGTTCTGTCATCCCTATTTCAAGTTTCTGATGAAAGAATAAACATGATGCAACACTCTAATGCATGACTAGCTAGGGTGTGACAACTCACCCCCACTCAAAAGAATCTCGTCCCGAGATTTGGGTTCCTCCGAGAAGAAGTCGGGATATTCAAGTCGAAGACGATCCTCCCTTTCCCAAGTTGCTTCATCCTCAGAATGGTGCGACCATTGAACCTTGAGAAACTTGATATTATGACGTCGAGTGGTACGTTCGGCCTGATCGAGGATACGAATGGGGTACTCTCGATATGTAAGATTATCTTGGAGATCAAGCGTTTCGTGGTCCACTCCACGGATAGGATCCGAGAAGCAACGCCTGAGTTGAGAAACGTGGAAGACATCGTGAACTCTGGAGAGGTGCGGAGGTAGTTCCAACTGGTAGGCAACTTCTCCTCGTTTGGCAAGAATGCGAAAAGGTCCAATGTAACGAGGAGCCAATTTGCCTTTGATACCGAAACGATGGGTTCCCTTCAGAGGGGTGACCCGAAGATAAGCCTTCTCGTCAACCTCGAAAGTCACAGCCTTATGTTTTCGGTCATATTGACTCTTTTGACGAGATTGGGCTGTTTTCAACTTTTCACGAACGATGCGAACTTGTTCTTCTGCTTCCTGAATCATATCCGGGCCAAAGAATTGTCTTTCCCCGGTCTCTGACCAGTTAAGGGGTGTTCGACACCGTCGTCCATAGAGAACTTCAAAAGGGGCTTTACCCAAGCTAGATTGATAGCTGTTGTTGTAAGCGAATTCGGCAAATGGAAGGCACTTTTCCCAGTCCATTCCGAATGAGATAACAGAGGCTCGAAGCATGTCTTCTAGAATCTGGTTGACACGTTCCACTTGACCACTCGACTGAGGGTGGAAGGCGGTGCTAAAGGAGAGACGGGTTCCCATAGCATTTTGGAAACTTTCCCAAAATCGAGAGGTGAAAAGACTTCCTCGATCCGAGTTGATTTCCAAAGGAACACCATGGAGGGACACTATTCGGGAGATGTATAAGTCTGCCAGCTGACTAGCGGTTATACTCTCACGAACAGGTAGGAAATGAGCTACTTTGGAAAGACGATCAACAACGACGAAGATAGCATTATTCCCTCTCTTGGTCCTGGGAAAACCGGTAATGAAATCCATACCAATTTTATCCCATTTCCATTCAGGAATAGTGTCAGGACCCCGACTCGATGTCACATCGATCTAGCTGGTAACACCTCATATCACATTGCGGCCTCAGGCACGGTATCCCCACGGGTGTCGTCTTACCTTTTCCCGGGACCGTTTGCGCCTTTTGGCTCACGTATATGATAGTGTCGCTAGCATCCATATGATAAAGAGCCCGGGCTGACATGACTAGTCGTAAACCCAAAGTGGCACAGACTTACAGGGACAGGCATCCATGACCCAGCTTCGAACGTGTCGGTCATCAGCAAGTGGGTCCGGGCTGTAGCACTGGGCTAGCAGGACTCCGGTAAACCGGGCTGTAGCGGGCTAACAGGACTCCGGTACTCAAAGCGTGACATTTCCCCGAAGGGACAGACACAGGAACGAAGAAGGACACATGCCGGCCAGCCTAAGTGTTCCAGAAGAGTAGCAAGCTACCATGGCTCAGCGGTAACACTAGGAGACATTTCCCGGTAAGAGAGGCTACTAAAGATAAACAACTAGATAGTCAGATCCCACACATACCAAGCATTTCAATCATACACACAATATGCTCGATATGTGCAAATACAACGAAGCATCACAACATGACTCTATGACACAAGTACTTTATTTAAGGCTCAGTGAGCCATACATAACATACACAAAGGTACGGGTCTCACGACCCCACATACAAGTCATACAGTCATACAAACCAGCAGCGGAAGTAACTTGTCTGAGTACAGACAACTAATAAAATAAAAGAGGCTTGGAAAGCCTAGCTATACTACGTGGTCCATCACAAGCTCAGGGTCACCACCTGGGTCTTTAGCCTATTCGTTGATGTCAACGTCTACATAGAACCCATCAGAAGGGGTTGCAGCGTCTTCTGTAAAAATGTAGATTATAGCAACATGAGTACAAAGGTACTCAGCAAGACTTACATCAGATCCTACATACATGCATAGTATCAAGAAGGGTTGGTGGAGTTATTGCAGCAAGCCAGCTTTGACTCTTGGCTAGGCTATCCTACGATACTCCAACTGAAATGATTTTTGCGCACACGAGTCCACTACTCACCAATTCAATACTCTACCGAGGATCCACCTCCGTCTTCCCACGGAAGAGCCATCCTCGGCACTCACACTTATATTGAGGCTTTTAACAGTTTCCATTTACTTGTCTATGAACTGTATAGGCAACCAAGTAGTCCTTTACCGCGGACGCGGCTATTCGAATAGATCATGTTAACCCTGCAGGGGGTACTTCTTCATACACGCTCTCACCACTTACCGCCGTTTACACGACATGTACTCGGCAACCTTCAAGCGGAAGCCCAACGTGGGTGTCGGCCACGACCTACCTAATCACCTAAGCCTCCAGTCCAGGTTTATCGCCTATTCAGGTTCCATCCGCAGGGAGTCCGGCCGAGGTTTCCCATACGGCCCCGAACGATGTGAACAGGGTTCCCGAGATACCTAACGGGTATTCGATACACCCGGCCACGTACCTACCGCATCACAGCCCACCCCTACGGTCAGCGCTGTCCACGGCCTCCAGTAGGCTACAAACACCAGAAACTACTTGCAACTCCTGGACAGAGAGCTAGGGTGAATAAGAAGTCGAGCGGGGTCATATTTCAGGGCCCAATGCATGGTAGTAGCTGTATCTTAAATCACGCATACAGATCTCAGTGCTTAAGGTCGGCTTCAATGAAACAACCCACCATGTACTCCTACATGGCCTCTCATCGATACCTTTACCAAATCGTGTTCACCACACCACTCTCATTACCGACATAATCATTTCACTCTAGCCCATCACCCAGATGAACCAGACCTAACACGACTCTAAGCATAGCAGGCATAGCAAGGTAGGAACAACACATACATATGGCTCAATCAACTCCTACACATGCTAGTGAGTTTCATCTAGTTACTGTGGCAATGACAGGTCATGCAGAGGAAATGGGTTCAACTACCGTAGCACACAGCAGTTTGAATCGCGTTGTCTTAATGCAGTAAAAGAGAGCAGGAGCGAGAACATGGGATTGTATCGATATGATCAAATGGTTGGTTGCTTGCCTGATGGTTCGATGCACTGATACGGTTCTTCGTTAGGGTAATCACGCTACTCCTCGGAGACAGAACCTGCCGCAGAGAGCACCGATACACAAACATTACCAAACAGTATGCAACAATATGATGCATGCATGAGACATGGCAAAATGAGTGTATTGGGCTAATGCAACTAAAACCAGAAGGGTTTTGCGCCAGCATGACGTCAGCATGACGTCAGTGGTCGACTGCGGCTGGCTGGAGTCAAACCTGACGTGTGGGGCCCACACGTCAGTGACAGGGGGGTTAAACAGGGTTAAATTAATTCTAATTACTAATTAGTGGCGCTGGGGCCCACTGGTCAGTGTCAGGGGTTAACTAACAGTGGTTAGCGCTAATCTAACCATCTGACCGACAGGGCCCACGCGTCAGTGACCCTGGGGGGTCAAACCTCAGGTCGGACAGGTCAAACCCCACCGGCGACATGACGCCGGCGAGGCCCGAGACGGCGGCGAAAGTGCTTTTTGCCATTCCGGCAACCAAATGGACGGCGGAAGGCATCTACGTGTTGCTGAGGTTGAGCCGCGACTATTGGTGGTGGTGGTTGGGCTCGGGGTGGCCGGAGTTGACGGCGGCGAGCTCGGCTGCGGCTGCCGGAGTTCGGGTGCGGTCGGAATCGACGTTGCAGGGGGCTTGGGGAGGCGTTAGTGCGCGCTGCGTGCTCCTGGTGAGGTGGGGAGCACGATGGTGTGCTCGGTTGGGTGCTACGGTGACCGTGGCCACGACGGCGACATCGCCGGCGGCGTGAAGCTCTCGGCCAAGGTGGGGCTAGGGCCTAGAGGTCGGGAGAGACCAGGGGAGAAGGGGGAAACGATCCGGGGCTCACCGCGGGGCTGCAGAGGTGGTTAGCGGGCTCGGGGACGCGCTGGAGACGACGAATTCGACGGCGACGATGATCGGAGCCCGAAGAGGGGAACGGCGACGTGGCGGCGATGCAGGGCTTCCGGGGAGCTGTGGAGCGGTGGGGAGGAAGAGGGAGTCGAGGCGGAGCTCCTGAGCTAGTCGGAGGAGCGAGGGGTGGTCGGAGACGGCGGCTATGGCGAACGGCGGCGACGGTGGTGTTCGGCCGTGAGAGAGAGAGGGAGAGAGCAGCACGGGAGAGAGAGGGGGATAAGGCCAGGGGATCGGGGCGGCACCGAGAAGAAGCGCCGCGGCGTCGCGCTGGCGGGGGAGGCAGGCAGACGGGCTGGTGGCGTGGCGCTCCGGCCGTGCGCGCGCGCCGGCCACACGCCTGGCCGACTGGCGCCAGGAGGACGACGGCGGTGGTGGGCTGGGCTGGCTTGCTGGGCCGGCCAGCTGGCTGGGCCGCACAGGGAAGTTTTTCCCTTTTTTCTGTTTCTGTTTTTATTTAATATATCTGCAACTTTGTTGAATTTAATAAAATACCTAGGCAAGTTCAAAAATCACCAAACTATTCCTGGCCCATAGTTGGATTATTTCCAACATGAAACATTTTAGTTTGGAGATATTTGAGCATTTAAATATTTTATATTATTTTAAATGCCCAAATTCAAATATTTATGATTTAATTCAAAAACCCTAGGATGGCCTAGGAAAATGTGCACCATTTTTGGCAGAGGTTTTGAACCAAGACAAAAATGATGGGCATTTTAGAAGGGCATTTCAGGTTCATTGAAAAATTATTTTAGTAACCCTAGTTGGTTTCAGAGGGGACTGGGGGTTCTGTCATCCCTATTTCAAGTTTCTGATGAAAGAATAAACATGATGCAACACTCTAATGCATGACTAGCTAGGGTGTGACAACTCACCCCCACTCAAAAGAATCTCGTCCCGAGATTTGGGTTCCTCCGAGAAGAAGTCGGGATATTCAAGTCGAAGACGATCCTCCCTTTCCCAAGTTGCTTCATCCTCAGAATGGTGCGACCATTGAACCTTGAGAAACTTGATATTATGACGTCGAGTGGTACGTTCGGCCTGATCGAGGATACGAATGGGGTACTCTCGATATGTAAGATTATCTTGGAGATCAAGCGTTTCGTGGTCCACTCCACGGATAGGATCCGAGAAGCAACGCCTGAGTTGAGAAACGTGGAAGACATCGTGAACTCTGGAGAGGTGCGGAGGTAGTTCCAACTGGTAGGCAACTTCTCCTCGTTTGGCAAGAATGCGAAAAGGTCCAATGTAACGAGGAGCCAATTTGCCTTTGATACCGAAACGATGGGTTCCCTTCAGAGGGGTGACCCGAAGATAACCTTCTCGTCAACCTCGAAAGTCACAGCCTTATGTTTTCGGTCATATTGACTCTTTTGACGGGATTGGGCTGTTTTCAACTTTTCACGAACGATACGAACTTGTTCTTCTGCTTCCTGAATCATGTCCGGGCCAAAGAATTTTCTTTCCCCGGTCTCTGACCAGTTAAGGGGTGTTCGACATCGTCGTCCATAGAGAACTTCAAAAGGGGCTTTACCCAAGCTAGATTGATAGCTGTTGTTGTAAGCGAATTCGGCAAATGGAAGGCACTTCTCCCAATCCATTCCGAATGAGATAACAGAGGCTCGAAGCATGTCTTCTAGAATCTGGTTGACGCGTTCCACTTGACCACTTGACTGAGGGTGGAAAGCGGTGCTAAAGGAGAGACGGGTTCCCATAGCATTTTGGAAACTTTCCCAAAATCGAGAGGTGAAAAGACTTCCTCGATCCGAGTTAATTTCCAAAGGGACACCATGAAGGGACACTATTCGGGAGATGTATAAGTCTGCCAGCTGACTAGCGGTTATACTCTCACGAACAGGTAAGAAATGAGCTACTTTGGAAAGACGATCGACCACGACGAAAATAGCATTATTCCCTCTCTTGGTCCTGGGAAAACCGGTAATGAAATCCATACCAATTTTATCCCATTTCCATTCAGGAATAGCTAAGGGTTGAAGGGTGCCAGCAGGCCGTTGATGCTCTGCTTTTACACGACGACAGACGTCGCAATTAGCAATATACTGAGCAATTTCTCTCTTCATCCTAGTCCACCAGAACCTCTGGCGTAGGTCCTGATACATCTTAGTACTACCGGGATGAATAGTGAGAGGGGATTCATGAGCCTCCTTAAGGATCAACTGCCGTAGATGCTGGTTCTTGGGAACCACTAGACGGTTCTCAAAGTACACAACACCATGATCATTTGTGGAGAAACAACTAGCACCTCCGCTAGCAATGTTCTCTTTGATTTTAGCTATTCCCTTATCTCGCTTCTGGGCAGCAATGATTTGATCCGTAAGAGTAGGTTTCGCCACCAAGGTGGAGAGAAATCCTTGAGGAGCAATGTGAAGGTTAAGCTTCCGAAATTCCTCATGGAGAAGCGGTTGACTTTGTTGTAACATCAGATTGTTACAATAGGATTTACGACTTAGCGCATCAGCCATGACGTTGGCTTTCCCTGGGGTGTAGGTTATTCCTAAGTCGAAATCTGTGATCAACTCGACCCAACGTCTTTGCCTGAGGTTCAGATCCGGTTGGGTGAAGATGTACTTCAGACTTTGGTGATCAGTGAATATTTCGCAACGGTTACCGAGGAGGTAATGTCGCCAGGTTTTAAGTGCATAGACTATGGCTGCAAGCTCTAGATCATGAGTGGGATAATTCTCCTCATGTGGGTGCAATTGCCGTGAAGCGTAGGCAATTACGTGTCGATCTTGCATGAGAATGCAACCTAGTCCTTGTCGCGAGGCGTCGTAGTAGATAACAAAGTCCTTAGAGAAGTCTGGCGGTACCAGTACGGGAGCAAAAGTCAGGCGTCTTTTCAGTTCCTGAAAGCTGTGCTCACATTGTGGAGTCCATTCGAACTTTTTATCTTTCTTGAGGAGTTCGGTTAAAGGTTTAGCAACTTTGGAGAAGTTTTCGACAAAGCGACGGCAATAGCTCGCTAAGCCTAGAAAACTCCGAACTTGCTTGACTGATTCAGGTGGAGTCCAGTTAAGGACGGCTTGAACTCGCTCAGGGTTAACAGCAATACCTTTACCAGATATTACATGACCCAGATAGGTCACTTCTGACAACCAGAATTCACATTTAGAAAATTTGGCATAAAGGCGATGCTCTCGAAGTTTCTGCAACACTAGCCTTAGATGTTCGGCATGTTCTTCCTCGTTCTTGGAGTAGATGAGTATATCATCGAGGTAAACCACGACGAATTTATCCAAATACTCCATGAAGATTGAGTTCATTAACCGAGAAAAAGTGGCTGGAGCGTTGGTTAATCCGAAGGACATGACGGTGTATTCGTATTGGCCATAACGAGTAACAAAGGCCGTTTTAGGAATGTCCCCATTTCTGATTTTGATTTGATGGTAGCCCAACCTCAAATCCATCTTGGAGAAGACTGAGGATCCAGCGAGCTGATCATACAGGTCGTTGATCCTGGGAAGTGGATATTTGTTCTTGATGGTGACCAAATTGACAGGTCGGTAATCTACAACCATCCGGTCCGTACCATCCTTCTTCTTGACGAATAGGATGGGGCAAGCCCACGGAGATGAGCTAGGTCGGATGAAACCCTTTTTCAAGGACTCATCGAGTTGTTTCTTAAGCTCGGCTAGTTCTAGGGGTGCCATCTTATAAGGTCTTCTAGCAATCGGAACGGTTCCTGGAATGAGGTCTATTACAAACTCAACATCCCTGTCAGGTGGAACACCTGGCAATTCCTCTGGAAAGACATTCGGGAAGTCACGGACTACCGGAACGTCCTCAAGGTCTGGCAAAGGGCTGGCGTTAAGAGAATATAATTGTCGCTTGGCTATTCGGGTCAAGACATTAACTATCTTTCCCGAAGGATGGGTGAGTTGAACAGTCCTAGAGAAGCAATCGATTTGGGCATGATGAGCCGACATCCAGTCCATACCCAGAATGATATTAATATCTGAAGATTTAAGGGCTATCAAAGACGCAAGGAAAACAAGTCTGTCGACTTGGATCTCATTTCCATAACTTACCCTAGAGGTCTGCCATCTAGAACCAGGGGTAGAGATTTCCATAGTGGATGGCATGTCACAGAATGCAACGTTATGCAAACGAGCATAACTTTCGGATATAAAAGAATGAGAGGCTCCTGTATCGAAAAGAACAGATGCCGGGTGGCAGTTAACAAGAAGCGTACCGAGAACAACGTTGGGATCCTCTTGAGCTTCTTCGGCAGAGATACAGTTGACATGGCCACGTGAAGCGGTGACCGGCTTGGCGTGGAATATTTTTCCTGTCGGCTTGCCACGGCCAACAGCTTTAGCAGACTGGTTGGGGTTGGTCTGGGGACACTCACGCATATAGTGACCAGATTCCCCACACTTGAAACAAGTCACGGAACTGGTACGTGGAGGAGCATTGTTAATTGGACCCCCATAGGGCTTGGCTGGAGCAGACTGTTGAACGGGGCGAGGCGCCTGGAAGGATGGCCTCGGTGTAAACCTGGGTGGCAGGGCGGTGTTGGGTACCCACACGCGGCGCTTCTGAGGACCAGCACCGGATGAGGAACCCATGTCACGGCCATGCTTGCGTGTTGCGTCATAGTCAGTCTGACCAGTTTCGGCACTGATGGCTTTGTTGACAAGTTTCTGAAAAGTTGTGCACTCATGCAGACGGAGGTCACGGCAAAGCTCAGGACTAAGGCCCTTACGGAACCTTGCTTGCTTCTTGGCATCGGTAGACACTTCCTCGGTTGCACGTGCGAGATTACCAAACTCCCTGCTGTAAGCATCCACAGAAAGTCGGCCTTGGGTGAAACTGCAAAATTCTTCACGCTTACGGTCCATGAGACCCTCCGGAATGTGATGTTCACGGAAAGCCTCGCTGAATTCAGCCCAAGTAGTGACATGGCCCGCTGGGCGCATAGCTCCATAATTCTCCCACCATAGACTGGCGGGGCCTTCAAGATGATATGCAACAAAGGTGACCTTGTCAGCCTCCGCTACCAGCGCGGAACGCAGTTTGTGAGAGATACTGCGAAGCCAGTCATCAGCGTCGAGAGGCTCGACGGAGTGGTGGAACGTGGGTGGATGCAATTTGATAAAATCACTGAGTGACACCACGTTAGCCCTCTGATGGTGTGCTGTATTCTGTTCAATACGCTCCAACAAACGGTTTGTCTCCCGCTTGTTTCTCTCAGCTTCCATCATAACCTCGGCTAGTGAAGGAGGATGAGGCAGATTTGCATCCCTGGCTTCACTGCCTTCGGCCTGCTCTTGAGAAGCAGGGTTAGCGCGCGTGTTGACCATCCTAGGTAAACAAGACAATGATTTAGTCAGGATGGTAAAATTCCGACATAGGATATAGAATGTAAGGAATAACTCGAAATGCAAGATGATCATCCGTATGACATGGTAGATACAGAAACTGCTTCTTTTATTCCATCGTCATACACACCATACAGGGTTTAGTACAAGACCAAACAAAGTACTATTACGGTGAAAATAGGATTACATCTCATCGGAGGCATTCCAAGCTCCTACACATTATTTTTCTACACCTCCGGAAGGAGTACCAACTAGGTCATATCCCACGAGTCACGCGGGACGATAGACGACACAGCTAGTGCGAACTAGTGATACTACCACTAACTCAGACCGATCCGTAGTAGTCCTCGTAGAAGTCACCTCCATAGCCTGGAAGCTCAACATGATCATCTGGAAACAGACGGTCTCGCGGAGCTTGTGGACCATAGGGGCTAGGATGAGGCCTTGGACCAACAAACGGTGGCCTGCGGGGACCGCGAGGTGGGGTGATGCCTCCTACATCACGCCAAACCATCACGTCTGGCAGAGCAGATCTCACAGGATAGAGATCGCGCATATCTGAATATCCAGCTTGCACCGCCGGTGCGAACCGAGTCAAAGTGGCCCAGTGGTCAGCACGGGTGTTGAAGAGCTCTAGCCTTAAGGCCCGATTTTCACGGTCCTTATCCTCGAGCATCTCAGCAGTGGTGCGAGTCCGTGAATCCTCCTGAGTGGGGTCAGCATAGATAGCCTGGAGATACCCTTGTGCTCCCGGAAGTGATCCTGGCATATACCGGAAATCAGAGTCCCGAAATAAACCAGATCTGACCCGCATAATGGTCATCATAGAGTAGGCGGCGTCCTGCACAGCCATCTCAATGGTAACCCCGAGTCCATAAGAGCAGTGAAGAGGCTCGGTGGATCCAGGATAAGATGGAAATATCCTGACAGTGCAGAGATACTGGCTTTGATTAAAGTCTCGGAATTGCTCTTCGACCATGTACTCAGGATACCAGCGGTATCCAGCCTCAGTCATTACCCTGACCAACTTAGCAGTATGGCCGGGTACATCTAGGCATCGAGTCAGGCGAACCACTTGATTGAGGTCGCGAGTGGCCATCTGAAAACACAATCATAATGCAAAGGCATTAGAATTTCTAGTAAAATTTCGGCAGCATAACAGCTGTAAATGCTCAAAAAGGATTTGAGACATTTGACAAAGGATTTCGTACACACTCAACATCACCATATCAAAGTTCTGAAACCATTCTGGCAACATAATGTGGTAGTAGAACTGAACTAGGCTGGTAACCATCAAACTTATAAGGTACTACTGATTAGTAACTCGTGATCCTGATAGAGAGAACAGATCCTAATTCCTTAACCCCCGGTGGAAGAATGGACTGACTCACATCAGAAAGTCATAAGGTATAAGGAGTAAAAAGAGCCTTACGTTCCAACCCACAAACAATTCCCCTACATATAACTAAAGAATTTCTAGACTCAACATCGACCAGTTGGCTTGGAGAACCTACAGGCAGTCCGGCTCTGATGCCAACGCTGTCAGGACCCCGACTCGATGTCACATCGATCTAGCTGGTAACACCTCATATCACTTTGCGTCCTCACGCATGGTATCCCCACGGGTGTCGTCTTACCTTTTCCCGGGACCGTTTGCGCCTTTTGGCTCACGTATATGATAGTGTCGCTAGCATCCATATGATAAAGAGCCCGGGCTGACATGACTAGTCGTAAACCCAAAGTGGCACAGACTTACAGGGACAGGCATCCATGACCCAGCTTCGAACGTGTCGGTCAACAGCAAGTGGGTCCGGGCTGTAGCACTGGGCTAGCAGGACTCCGGTAAACCGGGCTGTAGCGGGCTAACAGGACTCCGGTACTCAAGCGTGACATTTCCCCGAAGGGACAGACACAGGAACGAAGAAGGACACATGCCGGCCAGCCTAAGTGTTCCAGAGCAGTAGCAAGCTACCATGGCTCAGCGGTAACACTAGGAGACATTTCCCGGTAAGAGAGGCTACTAAAGATAAACAACTAGATAGTCAGATCC